>NC_047650.1:17797836-17860425 GCF_902201215.1 Prunus dulcis | reverse complement strand
TATTAGATACCCCCCTTTTTTTTTTTTTCTTTATTTTATCAAATTAAGGGAAAAAAAAAAAAACCATTGTTCAGAGAAATCAAACCTGCAATTAAACAAGCAAATAAAAAAAAAGACTATAATTTTAAAAACAACTTTGTCAATTTTCAGACGACGCTAGAACGACTGATGAACCGTCGTGGTCTACATATTTAACCACGTAAATAAGAAGCTACCGTCGTCTTATTTAGTTGAGGTAGTTGTCTTCAAAGTTGGAAACTTTCCCTCTTTGTCTGTATATTTTATCAAACTTGGAAAAAAGTAAAATGATTTTGGCCAGAAAAAAGGTAAAAAGATTTTTCAAACAAAAAACATATGAGCATGCAAAACAGTAACCAAAATAGTGAAAATGAAAGCTTACCTATTGCGTGCAATGAAAGCAAGTGGAAGACGATCGATCTTTAAGTTCAGAGACGACGAAGAAGACGAGAGGAAGACGATGAGATACTCTGACAGTGCTCTGACAAGGAAAAAAGACGAAAAGTTTTCTCGGGGAGATTGAAATTTTTAATCGGGTTTGGAAACAGTGCATGTGTAAGTCAGGTAGACGAAAAGTTGCTTACATATAAAACCATTTCAAAAAAATAATACGGCGGTTACATATAACTTCGACGTATAAATTAAAAAATACGACGGTAAATTTAACTTCGGACGTGGTAAATAAATACGACCGTAGTGTTGTGGGTACCGTCGTAGTAAACTCAAAAATTAAAGTACATAAGTAATAACTTGCGTCATGGTAGATTATTTAACACGTCGTTTTTATTAATTTACCGACGTGGATTTATGTAATATACGTCGGTCATACCGGCGTTGATTTTACAATTTAAACGGCGGTTTTTTTGTAAGGACCGCCGTTGGTTTTAAAAATTTATTCTATAAATTTGTGGCTTTCATTCATTTTCGGTTTACATTTAGGGTTCCAGGTTCTTCCTCTCTCAGAGACACTGTCTCTCACATCTCAAAGACAATAATTTGGATGTCTTTCTCAAAGAGAAATTGAGCTTACTCGCATCAAATCTATGTCCACAAGAAGAAGCTTGTCAACTAGCCTTCTCACTTCCTTGATCAAGCCCGATAGGACACTTAGTGCTTCTGAATACTCCTTGCTTTCCATCAAAAGAGATGCAAGCCTGGCCTCCACTCGTTGTCGAAGGAAAGTTCGCTTCTCAGGGAAATTTGAAGATCAGATTTGCTGGAATGAAGAAATCTGAAAATCAAAGAAATTTAAAATGAAGGAAATTAATGTTCTGGAATATGTAAATTTTCTTTTTTGGATGACAGATTTAAAAAAAAATAAGAGTATAAAAACAACGACTGTTTTTGTATTACTGTCGTCGTTTTTCGTCGTCTTAAGTAAGACTAAGGCGACGTAATATATTTGTTGAGCGACGTTGATTTGTTTTTTAAACGTCGTTAGGTATAATATAACCGTCGTTGAAAATTGTCTCTCTGATTGCAAATTTGCAACGGCGTTAGGTATAATATTTGTAGATACACAAAAGCACACACATCATCAACTTCCAAAAAATTGTCTCTCTGATTGCAAATCTGTGTCATCTGTTAAGATTATGATGTGGAACAGAGTTCCATCTGGTAAGATTTCGTAACCCTTGGGATCTCAGAAAAAACTGGTTATGTCGGCGGTTTTCTATATAAACCGTCGTGGTTATTTCAATTCTTGTCATTAAGTAGATCTACCGGCGTAGGATAAGAAAATCAAAGAAAAAAATTGTTAACAAAAATTCTTATTAAGGCGACGGTTTAAATTAAATGTACGACGTATAAAATGAATAAATACGACGTTAAATTTTATAGTACGATTTAAAGATAACGTCGTAGAACTATACGAGAATGGCGTCGATATATTTATATTTTCCGTCGTTGTAAATTAATTTAATACGGCGATATTTTGTATTTTAAAGCCGTGGATTTGTTTGTAATTATACGGCGTCTTATACAAAAACCTCGTCGTGTTATTTTATGAGTAAAAACGGCGGCTTTTATTGAAATCGTCGTCTTTACTTTCTACGTCGGTCGATTCATAACTTCTGCCGTTCTTTGTTGGCTTTGATTTTACTCTGCTGAAATCTGTTTCAAATAGACGTCGGTTGTTTAATTAGGTACGTCGTTGTTTTTGAACAGCCATTTGAATCTCCATTTTTAGTTGTCTAGGGTGGTATTACACGACGGTGTTTTTAGAACCGTCGTCTTTTTAAAAACCACGACGGTTTTCACTTAGACCGTCGTTGTTTTCTGGTCGTTTTTTTCACTTTTTGTAGTAGTGCTTCATAAGTTTTGTTCCTTGTGCATGGAAGATGTATATTACATCTCTTCTTCCTTTTAGCATCCTTATGTAAGCTAATCCCTTTTGACATTATATGGTTAATTTGAGGCTTGCTTTGTGTAATGTGTTATGAATGGGATTCTACATAAGTATCTACAAACATAACAGAAATAAAATTAGATTGTTTTGGTTAAGGCCATAGATTTAGGGTCTTTAAATTCTATGGCTCCTCCCACTATTTTAAACAATTTCCATAATCCCTCAAAAATGGAATACGAGAGACTTCTGTAAGATGTCTCTTAGCGGGATGGGAGGCTCCCTATTATTGGGATCACTGTACCATAATAGGATTTAGGGATAACACAAATAATAAAGAGAGAGTCCTTCTACTCATTCACATAATGATGTGAGTTCCCATATAATTTGGCCCATATTAAATGTATACCCCGAATATTATCATGAGGCACCATTGTACTAGTTAAGTATTAGCCCACCATTCTTGCAAAGCATAGTGATACAATCATGAACCTCATCATAATAGAATGTTGGTCCATGTTTGAGCATATCCTTGCTACATCCAATGTATAAATGAATTCTTCCTAAAAAAGAACATCTTGCTGTCAGCCCCCCATATCTAAGGCAAATCCTTCACAAGGGTCAAGCCTATTCGGAATTCACCATGGTGGAAGGTCACGACTAGGCTTTCAAAAAGTCTATCGTTTTTTTACTTAATTTAGTTAATTGAGGGTTTTAAGGTCTCATCATATACATGCTTAATCCAATTTAACTACTTGGCCTAGGACAACTATTATTCTAAATCATATTAGTAGTTGTACAGTACTCCCACTATTCGTTTTGCAAATCAAATCAATTTCATAAAACTCTTTTATTTGAGATTTGGGAATATGCACTACCACTAACGGAAAGCCTTTGCATTTCCTTAAGTTTAGATGAATAGTCATCTATAGGCTTATGGATGATTATGGACTTGATTTCGATCTAACATCTAGCCAAGATGTCGGATCTAAGGCCTTTTGAAAGAGATTGATTTTATTACGTGTCTTAACTACTTAAAACATTCATGGTTGTTATTAGGTGTTCGACTCATGAATAATACAAGTAAGGACAAACTACAGTAAACCACCTAAACTATAGGGTCATTTTCAAGTGCATACCCAATTTTAGAGACATTTACAAGTACATAATCAAACTCCCGGAAACCCTACAAATTACCCGCTCCGCTGGCCAAACCGTTAGTTAATCTGTTAAATGCTGATGTGACATTTGTGGGATCTATTTTTTAATTGTCGTGGACTCCACATAAGAAATAAAATAAATAAAAAAACATAAAATAAAAAAAAAGAATAAAAAACTAAAAAACAAAAGGAAAAAAAAAAAAAAAAACCTCATTTTCAACGCAGCCCCACCCTCTTCCCCAGAGATGATGTTGGTGGAGAAACTGGCATACTTTCAACTTGAAAAAGTGCTTCATAATATAGCCTGAGGCTCGCAAGGACGAATAGGTGTGAGGGACCTGAGAATACATTTTTTGAATTTGAATCTGAGAATGAGGGAGACGAGAGGCATCGTCACTGTTGCAGAAATTGAAGGTTTGGGGTGTGAAGGGAATAATAGGAGAAGGGTTTGAAAGAGGAACAGATATCAATTATCTGTGTGGAAGATGGTGCGCTTGGGACTGCAGTTAGGTTTTGGATAAGAAGCTTACGACGATGAAGAAGACGACCCTGGCCCCAATTGCAATTTTGTTTGGTTTAATTCCAAACTCAAGTTAGAAAATGTTCTAACACTGCAGACTATTATTTAAGTTCCTAGAAAGAAAATTGGAATTATAACTATGTTTACTAACACTAGCAATTCAAGCATTTCAAAATATTTGGGTAATTTATTACAAAATATTATTACACTATGATCAACTTCAATTCAGCACCCTAGCAACCCAAACAACCACCCTAGCCAACCAAACCACCGCCCACCACCTCATTCTCCCTCAG
Source organism: Prunus dulcis (assembly GCF_902201215.1). NCBI lineage: Eukaryota > Viridiplantae > Streptophyta > Magnoliopsida > Rosales > Rosaceae > Prunus > Prunus dulcis. The sequence goes on along the minus strand of NC_047650.1, from coordinate 17,856,087 downwards.
TCCTCTCCTCCTATCCCCAACCAATACCAAAGCCCTAGCCAATAGATCTGAGGAGGGGATCTGCACGTCATCAGAGACGTATGGCAGATTTGTGAGGGTTGGGTTCGCGACGGCGTTGGCATCTGGGTGTGGTGAGAATCGATCGATGAGGGTGGCACCAGTTTTTTCATGAAGGACGATGATATGGGGAAGGTGGGTTGGAGGTTGGGCTGGAAGGGAGGGGGATATCAGAGAAAGTGGTGGAGAGGGGTGGGGCTATCTTTACTTCTTTTTTCTCTAGGGAAGAAGGTGGGGCGAGAAGATGAGTGTTTTTTTTTTCTTTCGGTTTTTTAGTTTTTTATTGTTTTTCATTTATTTTATTTCTTATGTGGTGTCCACGTCAATTAAAAAATAGGTCCCACAAATGCCACATCAGCATTTAACAAATTAACTAACGATTTGGCTAACGGAGGGGGTAATTTGTAGGGTTTCCGGGAGTTTGAGTATGTACTAGTAAATGTCTCAAAAATTAGGTATGAACTTGAAAATGACCCTATAGTTTAAGGGGTTTACTGTAGTTTGTCCAAAAATCTTGACTTAATTATTCATTCTCTTGATCTTCCTTCTTCCTTATAACAATTTGAGAATACAGAACTTAAAGCCCAATGGACTTTAAGGGAATTACATTTGAGATTAAGAGAGAGGAGAGACATGCAAGCCCCTATTGAATTTACAAACCAATAAATCAAACATATTCCATTCATCTAATGAATAATCGGCCAATCACGTTGTGTCATGTATTTGTGTTCATAAGTCCATAATCATCTCTTTGATTATTTAATCTCATTAGATAATTAACTTAGAATCTAATTCTAAAATTTGTTATTGGATAATATGGGCTTAATTTCAATGAAACATTTATTTCAAACAAATAAACAATTTTCACAAAAGGATTCAAACACTTTGTCATATAGTGAAATGGAGCAAAACTGCAATTAATTAAAATTTTAGGCAAAACTGTAATTTTTCATCAATTGCATAAACAGTCCCTAATTTATAAAAATTGCATAAGGACCCCAAAAGGGATCCTAGGTTGGGGCCGGCCATGTAAGAGAGAGTATGTGTGTGTGGGTTGTGTTGTGTTGATATTTTGAAAAAGATGGTGTGATTTTGGGACCACAAGGTGGTACCATCTTTTGAACCCAAAAAACCATCTTCATTTTCATTTGTTTCTTTTTAAAACTTTAGGGGACAAAAACTATATGCTATATGAAAGTGTCATAGGATGTCATAAAATATTTTTGACTAACATCCAACATACAAATGTCAAGTATCAAATAAGATAAAAAAGCATGCTTGACAAGAACTCCTATGAACATATCATGAACACCAAGAACATTTCAAGAACCTTTTTCATATCTTTATGACTCTTCATAAATCACACAAAAATTCTAAATTCATGCAAAAATCATATGCATGCTTAGAATTTCAAGACCAACACAACCATGTAAACATTTCACACATGGAAACACACAAGACCCAAAAAGCCTCTCCTCGCCGCCACCCCCATTGGAGTCATCTCTTGATTTTTCTTTTCATACTCCTACGCATTCATCCTATATCTCATATCCTATGAATAAGTGACATGAAAAAGAAAATCTAACACATATATCACATAATTTTGAAAATAAGCCCATATTAAAACCAATAACCAAAATAAAAGGCTCAAAGATACTAGACCTTGGCTCTTGATACCACTTGTAGGAAACATGCATCTAATGCTTAGGAAATGAACTTTATCCACAAACTATACAACAAAAACATTCTAAATTGCAGATTCATTTTGTTTATACTAGTTGAGTTAAACCTTTTTCATTTTAAACCAAATCTCTTAACCTAGTCTCTTTGAACACAAATAGAAAACGAAAAAATGGAATAGATCTTTACCCTTAATGACCATTTCTTGATTTCAGAAGAATGAACACCTTTATTAGAAAGGCCTTTTGTTTCTCTTGATTTTGACTCCTTCACTTTAAGGCTCCAAGATTGGAGTCCTCTACCTCACCACACCAAATGCTCCTAGAGATGAAAGAAGGCAATCAAGAAGTATGGATGCTAGTCTACTTCTTGATTGGACCAATTTTTGGTTTTTGGAAGATGAGATACAAAGATGATCACTCATCAACCAAAGTAGGAAACCAAAAACCCTAGCTAAGTTTTCTCAAACACTTAGCTTATATAGGACAACACAAAAGGCAATTGGGTGGGTATTTGGGGCTCCATTTGGTCCATGGGTCATGTCATCTTATGCCACTTATCCTTTGGGCCCAATAGCCTTTTGGGCCCAATAGCCTTTTGGGCTATTTTGTCCCTTTCCTTTTAAATCATATTTAAAAGCCCATTCCAATATTTCTATATGTCAATATTAATTCCATAATTAATCTTTTAATTATAATTAAATTATTAAATTATAATTATAGTCTTACTTAATTGACCCAGTCAAACTATTTGACTTCGGTCAATTGCTCCGATCAACATATTGATTTTTTACCGTTGACTTTGATATTTGATTATCAACCATTGACTTATGTCTCCTCATTTCATTTCACCTCATTTGTATCTCTAATCACATTCTTTGGGTATGCAGATCCATAGGTTCCCTTTAGCAAGGTAGTGGGTTGACTCAACTCTTCAGAGATGATATACAAATTAGATTCCACAATTTAATTCTTCCTATTAATAAAGGTTAATTGAAACCTTTTAGGACATCCACAAACCATGGTTGTTGTCTAGCAGCAAGTCACGGTTATCCGAGCTAAATGAGACATTGTGAAAGAACCTATTCAAATTGGAATGACCGTGCAATTGAATCCTTCTCTTATGTCAGTACTCCTTATTCACATTATTAGATCATGGAATCCGATTGTCAATATCCTAATGTGAATCATTCCTTTTATATGATTATCCTGGTAAGATTTGAAGACTTCTTCTTTTAAGTCTTATCCACTACTCTGCGCAGAGATTTGACCAATCATATCTTAGAGTATTCTCTCTCCTTTACTGAGAGGTTGTACATTTATATTACATCTTGAATCGGCTTCGTCGTAGCACTATATTGTCCGCTTTGGGCCCCCTTGCGCTCACCATTTTGTTTTTGGAAACTCATGAGCAACTTCCCAGTGGGTCACCCATCCTGGGATTGCTCTAGCCCAAACTCGCTTAACTTTGGAGTTCCCATGACTCCGAAGCTAGTGAGCTCTCAAAGGCCTCGTGCTAGATGGAGGTGGGCATGTACATATAAGGTACATCACCCCCTCTCTGTTGGTTGATGTGGGATGTTACAATTTATTTGCTTCCATGACTTTATTGAGAATCCTGATGAGCACATTTAAGCTATGTCTAATTCAGCATGACTGTATAGTGCCCTCAAAGATTAACAACATAGCCACAAACATCTATGATGCCTTAGGTCTATGGATTAGTTCGCACCATTGCAATTTATGAGTTCCAGCTTGACATGTGCATGAAGACTTCCATGCTATAACTCATGTGTTGGATCGCGTTCAGTGTACTTGTTCTTCTACAAGCACCTACACACATATTGATGTGTCTCCACACTTAATGACTTCAGACATTGCCATTCCCTACATATAAAGACGATACTGTGTGTACTGGTCTTTGTGGAATATTGATACCCAATCAATATTCCTACAACCAGGAACATATTCAGGATTTAGGGATGATGAGAAGTCTCCATGTATGTAATCTCATTACATAACTCTCATATTCACTTGTGTATTCCTTGGACCATGGGTGTTCTACATATTGAAAGATAATATTTGATGATTTTAATGTATAAAACAACCTTTCTTACCTATTGATAACATAATATGTCGTTTATCAAAGATGTCCTTAACTCTAACTATTACATAATTAGTTGGCTTTAAGGGCATATTTCTAACATTACTATGCATGTTCCTAACGTAGAAGGTTTCCTATTTAAATTACAAAAGAGGCGGCAATCCAATGTTTACCTATTGGTTGGTAACAACTTGTTATCCAAGTTTTGGATAACTTCTTCAAATTGATGACGTTAAGAAAAAGATATACGCGTAAGGAAAAAAAATATCTTTCATACTCTAATATTAATGGTAGCCACTTGTAAGGCATTTACGCAATAAACTAAATGGAAAAAATATTTAAATAATATATATATATATATATATATTAATATGATATTTCATAGACAAGCAGTACGATTCTCCAAGATCTCTCTCAAGTAAGAAAGTAGAGAAAACAAGTTTGCAATTTGAAGAAGAGTGAAGAGAATCCTTGTATTTATAAAGGTTTGGCATCCTAGGTCAATGAGGAATCACAAGCCTATTCCCATTGGTAGCCCAACTCCAAGAAAAGTCAAAAGCCTACTCCAATTGGGAGCCCAATTTACAAAAGGAGTCCAAGTCAAAGAAGACAGCTCACATGCAGTTGGAAAGCCCGAAGAATATTTTTCATCTCCTTCATGCCACACAAGCCCCATGCAGAAGCTAGGGGGCATTTGTAGGAGCAAATAATCTGGCTTCCAATCACAAGGTGCCACATAGACAAGAAGATAATATCATCAATTTAGGATATTATCTCATTTTGGGATATTATCATTAATTAGTGATTTGATACCAATCAAATCCCTAATTGACTCAATCTCTACATTTTGGGGAAAGAATTTCTTCCTTCCAAATAAGAAGATATTCTTTGAAAAACCTTTGATTGCTAGAGCCTTATAAACATATGGCTACATTCAACACACAAAGTAATCTAAAACTCAATCCTGAAACCTCTCTCCTCTCCTAGCCGACGGCATCCCTAGCCGCCGGCCTCACCACTCTCGTCTCTCCCACACAACCAAGTGCCACCACACACGGCTCTGGCCACCTGGTTCTCCTAATGGAGAAAACTCCGTGCCCATTTTTAGCTATTGTTTCTCAAGGATTAAATCGAACTAACTTAGGCATCAGAGGGCCTTTGGCCAACACTCCCCGGGTGTGGTCTTTTACTCTTGTTTGATTTTATAAGAATTGAGGAAGAGAGAGAAGAAAGCTCAAAAGGTGAAGGATCTACAATTGAATATTCTCTCGTGAGAAATTTGCACAAACAACAAGTTTGTTGTTTATAGAAAATGCTTCATCAATAGTTATGTGCTTAAACAATAATTCAAAGGATATGAATGAGTTTAGGGGATGTTTACTAATCAAGAATTGGGGTAACAAGGAATCGGAGTAACCAAGAATCAGGATAAGTAGGAATCAGGTTAACTATCAGAGTCAGCATTCCAATTAAGTTGTTTACTAACAGTCTGGAATTGGAATGAAAATAAAATTAGTCCTCATTAAAACCGTTTACTAATGTCAAAAATAGAAATCAAAATCAATTTGATTACCAAAATGCGCCCTTGTGCAAAACAATATCAAACTACGTACACAATTTTCAAAATGACATATTTTTTTTGTTTTAAAAAAATATATTAGAACAAATGAAAATGGTTGTGCTATCTACTAATAAACCGAATTATATATTAATAATAAATCAAATTTAATATCTGTAAAAAAAAAATGTAGTTTTTATAAGTTTAATTATTTAATATATCTAAATATCTAAATATATAGAATTATAGAAATAAGCTAAAGAAAATGGGGAACAGCAGCTTGGTTTTGTTTTTTGTTTTGTTTTTCCCAAAGAAGGACAATTTGGGCAGCTTGGGTTAGCAACCGATTTGAAGATAAGGACAACATCTTTTATAAATGGGTAGTGTTTTCAAAAAATATATGAGAGCAATTTTAGGCCAAAAAATCTCATTCTAATTCACATATTTCTTATGTATTGTGTTGAACATAGAAAGCCGCTTGTTTTGCAATTTTAAAAATGAGTAAATACCCCTATATGTATGATTATTTCTCTATTCCCAAATAAAATATTTGTATGCTCTAAATGTCCATAAAACATATTTCTTATTTATTTGTGAATGCAAAATTTCATTTCATGCATGTATTATTTTTGAAACTTTTAGAGTTCACCCGTTTTAGATTTGTTTCTGTGATGGTAGGGCAAAGTTCTCCATTGGCTTGAAAACCATTAGTGGTCAATAAGTCAACTTTCTTTTGTGTGTGAGCGTGTCACTGCTAGCAATAAAAATCCTAGCAGACTTCTTAAAAATAGATAACTTGCGCCCCAAGTTATTGATTTCTAAACAAGCGATTGTGAATTTGGGTGAGGAATATCTCCCAAGTAAGTTCTTTTCTTACCTTAGACTGGTGAGGACTTCACAATTTTTCACAGTACAAAACTGGCAGTTCTGGCCAGAATAAATGATAAGAAAGTGAACTGTTTTCAGGCAGAACTGCCTTTTACAAAGCTCAAAAAGGAAAGATCAACTCTAAAAGAGACAAAAGAGCGTTGGACTTCAATTTTTGCCTGGATAGCTACTTTTGATCCAGACTGGACTGGGCATGTTTGTGCTGGATTGGATCATCAACACCTTCAACTGTCAAGCTTCAGCTGTAAATCGATGTCAATGTTCAAGTTTGGCAGAGCGTTAATCTATTTCCAGCCCTAGAAGGCTTTTTGAACGAGTAGAATTGGAGCCTTTTCAGTCTGAAAAGGGCAGAAGTGGCTGGATTTGATGATTACTAAGCTGGAACTGCACTGTAGTACCTGTTCTCCTTGATCAAGGCTTTCCATAAATTTGTTGAGGTTTTCATATGTGGGAAAAAAAAAACTGGACTCTGCTTGATTTGGCTTATGCTGAACCAAATTTGTAACGAGAGAAATCTAGCTTTGTAGAACTGTTTCTCTAAACTGAACTGAAATCAGAGATTTTGAATTATAGTTGACTTGTTTCTTGTGGCTCATGAGCTTTGGCTACTTCAGCGTTTGAAGGCTTTTGAGATGAAGTGATCATTTTGAGTTTGTCAATTGTAATCTTGAGAGTTTTTGTTTTGATTGATTTTTTTGGCTATCCCCATCTGTTCACCCTCTCTCTTTATTTTATAGGAAATGCTGGAGTGGGGTTTTTTAATCTTTGAATAATGGGCGGCAAATCTTTTCAAAAGATATTTCTTTTTAAATGTCACAAAAAGGGGAAGTTATCTATTCTGGCAGAGAAGAACCATCAACGATCAATTCCCGTGGTGGTCTTTTCTTTGCTTTTTTAATGAAAGAAAGACCACCTCTCTTTGTTTCTGTTTGTTTCTTGAAAAGAGAAAGAACACAATCTGCGTGATAGTCAGTTTGCTTTTCCTGTTTGAACAACTCCCCTGCTTCCTATTTATCTTTTGAAAATGTAGCCTGCTTATCTCTTGGAAAGGTGACCCTCTCTGGTGCAGAGTTTTTCTATGTATAAAAAGGAATTTTGATCTTCTTCCTTGGCTGCAAAGATTGGAGAAGTCTTCCTGTAAGACCTGCCTTCATTAACTCCTGTCAGCTTTTCTGTGATAGTTGAGATTTTTGACTTTTCAAAGTCAGGTAGTCACATAGGGCTTTTCTGAAGAGAAAAAAAAAACACATTTTTTCAGTAAGAAAAAAACCTGATGACTTGCTTTTGAACTCAAGTGGCGAAATTTTCAGAAGCTGGGCTTTAATACGATCTCTTAGAGGTTTGACCTGCTTGGTGATGAATTGCCATTTAATATGGCAGTTTTTTTGATTTATTTTGTGTTTTTTAAACCTTTGCCATTTTAGCAAAAGACATAGGCCTCTAGTGTTTGATTTGAGTTGCTTTCTAGAGTCAAGGCCCATGCTTTTGTTTTTCTGTTCCTGGGTCTCTTTGTAAAAAGTGGGCTGGCGTGTGGAATTTCTCAAGCTCAAACAAGAGTGAAATGGCAAAAATGCATTTCTAGGCTTTTTTTCATAAAATGAAATAAGCAAACTAAAAACCAACTTTATCTGCCAAATTCAAAAAATATATATGGTACATGACTCACCCAATTGCAAGTGACTCACCCCAATTAAGCACATGCAAAGATTTGCACAATCTCTAATCATCAAGTCACCCAGACTTTGTCCCCTAACGAATACTTAGCAAAAGCACATTTAGATCAATTGAAACTGAATCCCAACCTATAAATACAGACCTTTGTTCTCACATTCTCAAAACCATTAACAAACAATCATGCTCACAAACAAATCTAATACAAGTTCACTCATATAGAATTAGCACAAAACACTCTTTCAAGTAAAAGTTATCACAAACAATTTCTTGCACTTTCATACTTGGGAGACTCCAGCTTAGGTAATCAAATGAACAACACAGAGAGAAAGAAAGCTCGAAATCAATCATGTTTATTTTAACTTAAGAAAATTGTTCATGACTTTAACTGATCACATCTCATTCATTTCTAAACCATTTTTGATGATCTTATCAAGTTGAATTTATGTTTGCACTTTTTTTTTTTTGAGTTAGAATAAATATTTGGAAATACTTCAATTCATTGAATATTCAATATAGTTAGTTTTGCTTATGCATAGAAATACATGCATTATACATGATCTAAAAGTTCCATCCAAAAGATGATTATAAATTATTGATGTCTCAAAACAATGCATTATACATGATTTATTACCAGTACTCTATCTATGAGATTCACTATGAAGAGAAGTATTGTGATATATTATGCAGATAAAGTATTATATATATTACGAAGATTAAATATTATACTATATACTAAGGCAGAGAAAAGTATATTATGTTATCACATGAAGAAAATATCATCTTATTGAAGATTGGCTTTACTTGAGTATATGATAATTATGTTTGAGTTAATATCATCATTTTATAAGGCATATTAATATATCTTGGTTGTTTATACTTACTGGGCTTTTGTGACTCATGATGCTACACCTTTGTTATTTTCAAGCAATGAGTATATTCATTGGGACGGGATGAACTTTATTTAAACAATGACTAAATATTCTATTTTCACATTTTGAAAATGTAACTGTACTTTGTTTTTATTATGATAATGTTAAGCTTATGTGTAAATAAGTTTACATTTATGAATTAAAATTTGCATTTGGAAATCCCTATGGTGTTTATTTGTTTTAAAACGGGGTGAATTTATTTCCTAAATTAGCGCCGCGTGATGGGCCATATTTCAGTATAATATTGGCCTTAGATTTAGGGGCGTGACACCTACGATAACATGACAATTTAAAAGTGAGTAGAAGAGAATGCCTCAACGTGGTTTGACTCGACCTCAGGATAGACTGCCTTGGCAAACCGACCAAAAAACACAGAGAGATAACTCAATGAGTGGAGTGAAAATAAAGTTTTAGAAAACTTTTTCTCTTTAAAATGCTTTTCAACAATGGTTGAGTTTAGGATGCAAGTGAAAGTCATTCAAACCAAAAGCAATAACATCTAGTAAGGGCACTACTACAAAAATTGAAATAGACGACAGGAATCCACCGTCGTTTAGAAGGTAACCGCCGTGAAATCGGCCGCCATCTTTTGTTACATAAAACAAGAACGGAAAAAAGCCACCGTTGTTAAGACATACAACGTCATACCAAAATAAAAACCGACGTCTAATTACTTTATAAACAGCAAAAAAGGAAAACTTCAACAACCTTAGACAACAATTTTAGTAAAATAGGGACGTCTAAAGCGTGTTGCATGTCAAGAACTACATATATGCCGATGTAAAAAAAACTTACCCATGTCACTATTTGAAAAAATACCGTGGTGTAAAACGTCGAAACCGTCATGGTTAATATATACTATGATTACTAAATTAAAAAAATGACGTCTAAAATCTATAAAAAAGCAACAACAAAAAACGACGATCTTAGACGATGCTTACAGAAAAACACAGACGTCTAAAGAGCATTACATGTCAAGAATCATATTGTAACTGACTTAACATGTATTAACCACAACACATATGTAGAACGACCGATGCTTATAAAATATTCCACGTTGCCACACATGAGAAAACCGCCTTGTTAAAGTTTTTCTACGACTATTTCTTGCGAGAACCGACGTTTAAAAAAAATCACTTGGACAACATTAGACGACCCTTTTTTTAAAACACTGACGTCTTAATAGTTTAACATGACACAATTTTATTACACACCTATGTAAGAAACACTAACCACGATCCAATTGTTTACCCACAGTCGTTAAAAATGATTTTCACGGCGTGAACAGGAAATAAAACGCCGTTGATCAAAGTTTGAACGGCGGTTAATATAAATTAAAGGTCGTAGTTATTCCTTTCATTACGTCCCTAGAACACAAATTGTCGACATTGTCAATTGAGTTACCACGTCAGTTTTTGTATAGGACTGGACATGGTTTTCCTTTTAAAAGTTGCATTTATAACCCTTATTGACGTGTGTATTCTCTGAGACGTCAAATTTTTTAGCCTAACCGATGTGCAGAAGAGCTATCACGACAGTTAATGGAATAAAGTAGCCTTTATTGTCATCTTTAGATGACGTAATTATTTATCGGTGCAAGTAGTGTTGTCCTAAAATTCGCCTGTTGGAGTACTATTCCGTCATGTTATTCTTAAATCTACGACGTGCATTATTTTCATGACCGTCGTTGTTGTGAATATCTATTTGCTGTGTGTAATTTAATTTTAATAAACTGACGTGTTTTCTTTTTGAAATGACGGTTTTTATTTCTTTACGGTCTTTTGCATTTCATTCCATGTCGTTTGTAAAAATACGATGTTGGTTATGTTTTAGACATTTGTTTTTGCGATTTGTTAACTAGACCGCCGTATTTTACACCATTAACCCAGTATTTTTAATTTTGGATTTGTCGTGCCCAAAGCTTGCATAATGAAAATGTGATCAGAAAAATGTCAAACATTGAAATTTATTGCAAAATTAATGTCATACATTACAACATTCAATCAATCCATTCTTCACACCCATCTCTAATATTACTCCCAATCTCACCCACTAGGTCATCAAATGTGTCAACATTTGGTATCCCTCTAGTAAATGGCTCACACTCAATTCTAATATCACCTAGAACATAATCACCAATAACATCATTATATTCTCTATTAGGCATTGATAACACTACCGACCAACCACGATGCATTGGGTCGTCATCAAAAAATACTTGTTTGACTTGAGAAGACATAACAAATTGGTTATTCCTATGTCCAATTTTACTCAGATCTACAAGGGTAAATCCGAGTTCGTTGACTACAAGGCCCCAAGTATTATCTATCCAATCACACCTAAACACTGGGATTCTAAACTTTTGGTAGTCAAGGTCCCAAATTTATTGAATGACACCATAAAAACCCATATTGGAGACAATAGGGTTTTTATCCTTGGCACTAGCAACTTGCATAATATGTGCAAGTAAATAAACTCCACTATTTTGGATAATTAGCACATCATCTTGTGCCTTTGTGTTAAATTTAACACCATTAATAAGATAGCTCCTATATGATGGCACTGCAATGCTTGGACCAGTTGCTAGCCACCTCAAATTTTCTGATACGCCATTATTCTCTTCCCCATTAAGTTCACTTTGAATCTGCAAATTAATCATATGTCTTAATTTAATCTAACATAGAAAGAAGAAAATTAAAAGTCCAATATGTTATTCAATAACATATACCTTAAAGCGTAGCCATTGAATGAAAGTGTTATTGTGCTTATCTTGCAACCACTTTGTTCTCTTTTTAAATTTTGGATAAGTGGTCTTAATGTGGATCATATGTTCCTTACATTGACACGAAAAAAATCAAGCATTACAGTCCCTTGTAAATAAGATAAACATAAGGAATAATTTAAAATGGCTACTTAAAGAATAAAACTCATACTTGATATAAGGTAGAACTTCCTTCGTATTCTCTAAGACATATAAATGTGTCTGGTTCAACAAATCCCAATCAACTAAGCTCACTATACAACTTGATAATGGCTTTGAAACAACCACCTTCTAGCTTGATGGCACTCCAACTGTTCTAACATCAGATAAATGCTCGGTGCAAAACTCTACAGCTTCTTTCGCTATATACCGCTCAGCGGATCTTGATTTTTTAGCACGACGTGGTAAAATAATATTATACGGCGCTAATTGAACAAACTGACGTGGTTATTACTAACTTATACGGACCGTCATCATGTTCTAACTTAATAGGACTTGATAGGGGTGGACAAGGTTCTGTTTGGATCGGTTTTTGCCTCAAATTAGAACCGATCCGGTACTATTCATTCAATTTGATTCGGTTCGGTTTTAATTAAAAAATTCAAAAATTGTCCGGTTCGATTTGAACCGGTTCCGGTTCCGATTTGGTTTTGAACCGGATTATAAAAATTATTATTTTTAATTATTTTTTAATACAATTCTCAATTGAAATATTATTATTTTATTTAAAATTAACAAATTATTCAATTTTATATAAAAATAAATATTAAAGTTAAAAAAGAGAGATATTTTGAAATTGAACTTGGATAAATATTAGTTTTTTTTTTTAGTGAAATTAAAAATATAGCATTAAATATAAATATATATTGAAATTATATATTTTTTAAATTTGACCGATTCGGTTCGGCCCGGTTCGATTTTTGAAGACATGGAACCAGATCCGAAACCGGTCCAAACAGGTCCGGTCCGGTTGTTGACTTTTTGGTCAACTCTATTTTTTTCGGTTTGGTTCGTGCGGTTCGGCTCGGATTTCCAGTTAGCAGGTTTGAGTGCCCACCCCTAGGACTTGATATAGTAATAAAAACAAAACAAAAAACGTGGATATTATGAATTTAGACATCGTTATCTACTCTTCTGGTGTCGTGGTTCTCTACTACTCTATACGACAGAAGTGTTATAGATACCATCAAAGTACACTCTCACATAATACGCCGATAAATTTATCTTTACCATCGTGTTATATTGCCCTGTTTTTTAATATAACGATGTGGATTCCTTTTAAATTATACGACGCTAATTAAGAACAGTTGGTCGTGTTTATTTGGGAGTTAACACAGCTGCTGTTTTGGTAAACCGTCGTCTTTACTTTCTACGTCGGTGGCTTCATACTTGCTGTCATTGTTTTTGGGGTCAAAGTTTAAGTCTGAAGAAAACCTTTTTAATAAGACCACGTTTTTTTAGTTCGGTGCGTTGTGTTTTAAAAATACCCAAGCGAATCTCAATTTTTAAGGTGTTTATGTTACTTATCCACGACGGTTTTATGTTACTGTCATCTTTCCAAACACAACGACGATATTTTATTCTACCATCATTTTTTTATAGTCGTCTTTTTCACTTTTTGTAGTAGTGGGGCATAAAGATAAATAGCTAATTCAATAATGTATATACTAAATATAAGCATTGCAATCCCAAAATCCTCTCAACAATCGACATAGTGGAAAGTATAAAATCAATCATGCTCAATAAAAGATATCAATGCTTAAACTCATAAACATACTTAAAATGAAATCACACCGCACTTGTCCCATGGGCAGTGGCGGACCCACAGAGGCGCAACGAGGCGCAGTTGCACCTTCCTTCGCCGGAAAATTCCTTGAGTCGGAGGCTCAAAAAAAGCTCAGCCAACCAGTGGCTATGGAGTCTAAGGCGCAAGGTTCTGCGAAGAAGAAGACTATACCTAATTTCTTTTGCTAGAACGACACCGTTCTCTTTCTTTGATATCTTTTAATGAAACACATCGTTTCATTTGAGTTCTTCAAGCGGTGGGTTTTGGTGGTGGCAAAGCCCAAAAAGATAGGCCTGCAATTAACTTATAAATATCCGTAAGTTTTTGTTTGGTCTAGGGCAAAAGACTCTGGAATTCACTATTTAATTGAATAGGTATAGTTTCACATGCCCACTTCATAACATATCTAATACTTATTAATAGGCCATCTCTTTTCTAATTTTTTTTTAATAAAAAATGTCATCTCTATTTTTTCTTTTTAATATTTATGTCGTCTTCATGTTGTAGTGTTAAATAGATGAGTAATATATCTTTTTATATATTCCTTTTTAAAAGCTTATGCCTCATTTTAAGGGACCAAACCCTCCATACCTCGTTTTTGAAAATATTGTCACTTTAGACTGAAAAAACTCCAAACATAGCAAACAAATTAAAAGTAAGTTGATGAGATCTCTTTAAATATTTGAGACTAGGAGATATTCTCTCCCACTTTAGATATTAAAAGCGAGTTCATCGAAGATTTGTTTGTAATTTTTTTCTTTTTATAAATTATTAATGATATTAGTATTGTTTAAATTCAAGCGTATTTGATATTGTCTAAATAATTTTATGGAGTTTTTAGCCTTTTAAATTTGCCCCTTCCGTAAAAAATTCATGGATCCGCCACTGCCCATGGGGATTGAGCTTACCAACCACACATGCTAGGGGAAGGGAAGGGGGAACTGAGTTGACTAGCCACTAGGCCCGACCCATAGCCTATGCATGCTGGGCGACTGCATAGGCCTCCAAATTTTTTTTAAGCCCATTTATTAAAGAAACCCAAAAGGCCTTTACTTCTCCACACTTCACCTTTTTTTTTTTTTTTAAAAAAAAAAAAAAAAAAAAAAGGCCTTGTGACAAAACAAGAAAATGATTTTTACGAAATTCTTTTAACATGTTTTCTAGCCATGGCATGTCTTTGTTTTTTGTTTTTTTTGTTTTTAATTAATGAGTTTTGCTCTTCCCAAAGGTCTTCTTCTTGAGCCCTCCTCTCTCCCTCTCTCTCTCTCTCTCTCTCTCTCTCACAAATTGAATCTGTCTTTTGAACTATTTTTTTTTTCTTCAAATCAACCGAAGCTTTGTGGTTCAATTCGACCAAAACTCTCTCAATGTGGTTTATAATAGTTTGAGTTTTGAAGTGTTGGTTGCTTCATTTTGTTGTTTTTTTCATTAGTTTTTGAATTGCCTTCACTTAAAAAAAATATATATAAAAGTCAATTGAGTGGACTATGAATATGAGAAAGTAAGTGTAGTTGACATAACTAAGAATAGATTTGGTTCTATTTATGAATTATGATGTAATTGATAATACTAAGGATGTGTTTGGTTCTATTTTATGGATTATGAATGTATTTTATTTGTATAAATATGGCCTCAACATCTCTCTTTGCACGGGGCCTCCAAAATCAATGGCTGCAACATTTAGACTAACCCACATCAGTAAAATGCCCAAAATAAAACAAATAGGCTATTTCCAGCAGCCTGACGAAAACCCATCGGATGCTAGAAATAACATGCCAATGACCCAATACTGTACACGAGGTCCAGCCCAGTGCCTTGTAAAAATCTAGCATCGTGCTCTGCTCTTGTCAGAACTCCAAGATGGTTAACGAAGAGTCATGGCAGGGACCAAAGGAAATCCATGTATGTAGGAAGAATACCCATTGGACAAATAACTCTACCCATGTTCTTTTCCTCTGTAAAGCTCCATTTTGAAGATCAAGAAGGAAAGCAGTGAAAGGACCCGCCCCGAATCTTTCCAAAACCCGGGACGAACCCTTTGAAATTCCTGACATCACCCCGATGCCGGGCCCACTTACTAAAGACCGAGACTTTCTGCCGAAATTTCGGCAGAGTCTCCCCTATAAATGGGACATTTCCCAAAATTTATACCTGCATAAAAACACAATTTATATTCCCAACTGGCAGCATGCACAATATAAATTCATGCAATTTACATAAATGGCCTTCGGCCTTCCAAAAATTCTCAATCAACTACCAAACGATTCAAATACAAATTAAGACTAACATTTAGTCTGCGGCTGCACCTAATAACCTTAGGCTGCCTACGTACCCTCCTTGAGGGATCAAGCCAGACGTAGTTCTCCCGTAAAACCTAGTTCCACACTTAGGTGATACCTCATTTCATTTCTCTGTATTCCACCTAATCTCCCCATACGCCGGTACAACCAACGCCACGTATGGGGTCTGTCAACACGCCGGATAACCTACGCCACGTGCGACCATGCCATGCTATCACATATCTCCCCATACGCCGGTACAACCAACGCCACATATGGGGTCTGTCTCAACGCCGGATCACCTACGCCACGTGAGACCTACACGTCATATCACATAACTCCCCATACGCCGGTACAACCAACGCCACGTATGGGGCCTGTCCCAATGCCGGATAACCTACGCCACGCGGGACCTCAAAACAATATCTCACCATCTCCCCATACGCCGGTACAACCAACGCCACGTATGGGGCCTGTCTCAACGCCGGATAACCTACGCCACGTGAGACCTGAGTATTATATCACAAATCTCCCCATACGCCGGTACAACCAACGCCACGTATGGGGTCTGTCCACACGCCGGATAACCTACGCCACGTGGGACCTAACTTTCACTTGGTGGTACTCGTAGTGAATCCAAAATCCGGGGAGGTACTTAAGGTAGTGCATAAAGCACTCCAACTGACATTCTAGACGCTTTTGTACTCTTGTACAAACATATAATTCTAATTATTGTGTAACCCTTCACAAGAGTCTAGCACCCGATAATCTCCCCTGGAAAGGTAAGATTACTCCGGGAGCCTCACGGTCAACCAAGGGTCAAACTACTCTAACCCTGGTTAAACGGACCTGCAGAACCCACGACCTCCAATTTCCGATCCGAAAGTCCCTATGGGTTTTACTAGGTATAGGACACTTGTCCTGCAAGTTTGGTTCAGATCGGACGGTCGGATCGCTCACGATCGCACGATCTAACAGTTAATATAAAATATAAACTTTAAATTATTGAATCGGAACATCCGGGGCTCCGATTCACGATCCGTGAATTCCTACACGATCCTAGAATTACCCAGATTAACATATATTAAATTTGGGACCATCCGACGGTCCCATCCTATCGAACCCGGATAACGCCCGATAGGCGATATCCGTTCGATAGTCAAACGACGTCCGAATTGAGATCCGCGAAATCCTACGCGCTCGTGACGGCACGAGGACCTCAAAACTGCCCAGAGACACGCCACCACCCTGGCCCACGCGCCGTCACACGCGCGGGCAGACCGGGTGTCCAAAGCGATTGCGGTCCGTCGAAAAATCTTGGAACCGAGACTCCAAACTCCTACCCTAGGGAAAACACCCTATTTGGAGCCACTTTTGTTCTTGGACCTACCCCAAAAAGTGGCCGGAAATGGCCGATCACGGCGGCCGAAGTTCGGCCAAATTTCAATTCGAAAATCGAATTGTCTACGCTACAAATCGATCAATTCCTACCCAACCATCAGCTAGAACATGCAGAGGGGATGAATTTCCATACCTTGATCGCCAGAAATGGCGGCCGGAGGAGGGAGATCGGAGCCGGCGAAGTTTCGGGCGAAAATCACCATTTTCCGGCGGCTGGAGCGGCGGCCGATCTCGGGGGAGGGCTGGGTCGTGACGCCGAGGCCGAGCCGGTCCTTTTGGCACCGGTCCCGACTGCAGCCGCGGCCGGTGGCCGGAGATACGAGAGAGAGAGAGAGAGGGCCGACGGGAGAGAGAGAGAAGTCGCGGGAGAGAGAGAGAGAGAGAGAGAGAGAAAACCAGATTTTTATAAAAAATCCCATTTCGAAATATTTACGGTTGTGCCACTGGGTTTCTTTTGACCATATCTCTCTCGTTACAACTCCGATTCGAGCCCACTACGTGTCTATGAACTCGTCTCAGTACGACCTATCCAAAAATACCAGTCACTACCCCAAACTCTCTCCGGTTAAGAATATGACCAAAATGCCCTTAATAAATAAATAATTTAAATAAGGGTTAAATTTGGGGTCGGGGTGTTACAAGCAGGTGGCGCCTCACCCCCATGGGAAGGTCCAGCCACCCAAAATCCTTGAAACCCCAAAGGGCTCCTTACCAATGCACCTTGGATAGGAAAATTTCACCGAATATGATTAATTGGAAAGAAGCGAAGGAAAAGGAAGGAGGAGGTTAGATGAAATTAGGGGTTCTAAGTGCCTATAAAAGGGAGCTTCCTCTACGCAGCAAAACACAATCATCCAGAGCCTGACCAAGCTTTGTCAAGCAACTGGGAATCTACTCAAGCCACCCAATCTTCTTCTTCCGTTGTTTCCTTCTTCCGCTGAGATAAAATCTTCCTAACTTTCCTTTGCCCCATTTCAAACCCTTGTTCTCTGTAGGAAATTCATGTCTTACTCTCTCTCAAATTGCTAAACCTGTGAAACCTTAGGTCCCATCCCACAAGCTCCTCAAGCTAAGTCACTCATCAATTTGTTATGTTTATTTAGCTATTGGTGAAAAGAACCTAAGAGTGTTTTTCTAGAGTTTCATCAAACTCTTCAAAAACTCTTTTGGGAGCTTGGTTCTTCAACTCAGGCACTAGGGGAATTTTGTTCGTTTTCTTCTTACAGCAGCTCAAGCCCATTCGTCAGGCTGCTGGAACAAAAAGACCCTTACAACGGGTTTATTATTTGATGACTAGTCTTCACAATACACTTACTCTACATATAGAGATGATGAAGATAGTGAAAAATTTGGTTCGGGCCTTCTTGGCCCCATCTCACCAAAAATTAAAAATAAAATAAAATTTGAACCTCATAAGAACTCTGTGTGGTACTAAGTCACTTATGTATTTTACCATGCAATATATAAAGTGTAAAATAGTGTAGTAAATTATTATATATAAATGATTACTGTGTGTTTAATCTTCTTTCATTAATTATTACATATTTTCTAAACTCACAGTGTTCGTCAGCTCTCTATATAATCAACTTAAATCAGTTAACCCATCATGCAACGCATTTCTTCTAATTTTTTGTGATAAACTAATAGATAATTGACTGAATAAACATTCTCCAAAGTTTGAATAAAAATTTTAGAAAAGTTGATATAGATCCAAATTCCCATCCAGGAGTTGGGTTTAATCCTCAGATTTGGTGACTTTGATACAAGTCCTTTGACTTTTGTGCCACATAGGATTACATTCCTTTTTAAGTATTGTATGATGTAATCTTTTGATTTTTATATTTTTAAAATTATTTTTTGTTCCAATATTGCCCATTATCTTAGATTACTTACCTTAATGAGATAATTAGCCAATAATATATTTCTTTCCTTATCCAATTTACCCTTGAGCACATAAAACGTAAGAAATGATGAAGTTATTAATTGCAGCAAATTTTTATGGTGGTTTTATAATAAATTACTAAATTTATGGTAAGTAAAGCACCTAATTAGGAATACTTTTTTTTTTTTTTTAAATGTTGTACATTGACATAAGAAAGAAATAATGGAGTGAGTTTAGTGCTCATGAGAAGACAAACACTCGTTAAAATAGATGAGAAAATAATGGAGATTCAGAGTTGGGGTTCATCCCAAGGCACAAATAACCGCTGAAGCATGGTCTAATATCCATTTGCTATGTTTTTATTCTTCTTATTCTTCTTCTTTTATTATTATTATTATTTTATGTTGAATATATGCTCAACTTTGAATCAGGTTCATTCATTTTGTTCTTTATAGTTGTTCTTTTAAGTATAGTATACCTGAGATATAGGTAATACATTTTTTTGATAAATTTTTCTTCATATATATATATATAAATTATAAGTAACATATTCCTTTAACCAACAAAAAAGTTATTAATTGACTTGTGTTTTTACATACATGAGATATAGGTATTTTGCATTTTTGTTTATGAATCTAAGTTATAGGTAACATACGCTTTACCACTTATCTTGTTTATGTACCAGAGATATAGGTAGCATATACTGTCCGACTTATGTTTTTATGCACCTAAGTTATAGGTAATTTAATATTCTGCTTGTTTATTTTTCCACCTTACTTATAGGTAAGATGTTTTGTGGTTTGTTCAGCCTATGATGTAGATGTATTATCCCGTGGTATAGATATATTGTCCTATTGTCCATCGCATAGGTATAATATGTGGGTCTTACTTTTATTGATTAAATGGTATATATTAGGTAAATATTATCAAGGAAAGAATTCAAAATTCAATTACAAGGAAATTATGCATTAAATTTAGATTTTCAATATGTTTTTCTTATTTACCTCAAAGGGTAAAATCGACACAACAAAAAAAGTAAATAAAGTCAAAGGACCTACATCTAAAACTAAAAATGTGTGGACTAAATCCAATACCAGCTAATCGTTTTGGACCTAGATCTAAGAACCCCTAAAAATTTTCAGGTTTTCCATATAATTTTCGTGGTTTTTATTTAATTTTTATCGATATCGATAATATCTCGATATTTCTATCGAAATTTCCCTGTTTTTAGACTACCGATATTTTCTGTAATAACCCAAACCTAAATTAATAGTTAATTATTAATTTATTAAGAGGAAAAGACAATTTTGCCCCTTGGAATAATTTATTAAAGAAAAGTTGACTTTTTGACCGAGAAGAAATTTGATACTTTCACACACACCGTTGCGTAGAGCACGACGAAACGAGTTCGTAGACACAAAGTGGGCTCGAATCGGAGCTTTAACGAAGGAAATACGGTTAAAATACTCCTAGGGGCAAAACGGCAATTTAAAAAAAATCAGATTTTAAAACCTAATTCTCTCTCTCTCTCTCTCTCTCTCTCTCTCTCTCTCTCGGCTGGGCGCGCAGAACCCCTCCACCTCCCCTTTTTTTTTTAACAGCCGAACGGCTCTTGGAGCCTTCGCCGCCGCTGTGGTCCACCACCGGAGCTGGGTCAAATCTTGAAATGACCGGTGAGGCCTCGCCGTCCTAACCCAACCAATCTCAGCCGCAAACAGTCTGTGCAGCCACCGGTTGGCTTATATACATGTATAATTATATAAGTGCATTGATTTCAGAAAAAAAAAGAATAATTTAGTTTGTATAACTGTTTTTACAGTGGGGTTAGTATGTTCATATGCTATTTTTTGAACTTTATTTTTGGGTCCACTCACCCTTTTTAATGTTTTGCGTCCCCAGGCATTAGGCGTGCACAGGGATCCACCACCGAGCCGTTTTCCACCTTCCGCGCTTTCCTTTTGATGTATGACTTTTTGTTTTGTAAAAGGATTGACTCCTTTGTAAATTCTTAGTAGTCGCTCTGATAATTTGCCCTAGAATTAGAATGTAACTGTTGGAATGTATATATACGTATGCTGGCAGTTGGTTGTATATATACTTGTTTGACATATGTAAATGTTTTGGTATTGATCCAATTTTCAAGGGAGACTCTGCCCGATTTTTTGGTAGGAGTCAACCTTGTTATTTTATCGTGCTTTGTAGGGAAGGGCAATTAGGTCATTCGTGCCCGACATCCGCCAGGTGTCGGACACGCACAGGGTCCGGCTCGGATTCCAAAACGGTATTTGGGTCGGATCCTGTTATTTTCGATACCATCGATATTTTAGACCTTGATTATGATCATAGGATAAATAATTAAATGACTGTATTTCTGAATGTAACGTGTACAATCAGTTCATGTTAAACAACAACAATCATAAAATAATATTGCCAAAATTTCGAAGTATAAAGAACACCTTCCGCAAAAAAGAACCAAAAAGGTTGAGAAAATTCTTGTGCGAATGCGACACGAAACGTGGCTAGAACGTTTTGAGCTGCAATAGAAACATAGTCTTTTTTTTTTTCTAGTGAAAAAAAAAAAGACAATAAACAAGAAAAACGCGTCACTAAAAACTCGCAATCAAGATTTATATATAAGATGTTTATATCGTCACTTAGAAGCTTCGTTTCCTCGTCTGTCTCTTAGATCTCTTTCGCTCTGCATGTGACTGCTCTCATTCGAATTTCGCTTTCTTCAAAAGTTGCGGGATTCTCTTCGACTTTCCAGCTCCCAATCCAAAGATCTGCCTCTGTAAGAATAATCCCAATTCCCATGTCCTATTTTCCGAGAAAATGCCCGCAAACTTTCCAATATTTTTCCGGAAAATTTCCATGTTCAGCTGCTGTGCTTTGCGCTAAGATGGTTTCTAGGGTTTACTCATGTTGAAGTTCTTGTATGTGTTGGCTCAATTTTTTCTCTTTTGAAATTCTTGTATGTATTTGCACCTATCAGATCTCCATTTCCTAGGGTTTGTATCTATGCAAGTATCAGTCTTTTGATTGTAGAGTGTGTGTACGTGTTGTTTTGTATCTCAGTTGGGTTGAATCTCTTAGTTTGGAGAAAGATTTATGTATCCTGGGATTTTCTTTGCTCTCTGGTGTGTTGAATTCAAGGCTTTGTAGAGTTTATAGCTTCAAGATCAAATTTTATTGTTGTTCGTCTCAGTAGAATTGGAGACCTCCTTATCTTATATATCAAAAGCGAGAAAACACATTGACTTTTTTTATATTTTGGATCCTTTGGCTTAGCTTTTGATTTTTTTGGAACGAGTTAGCATTTTTTGGATTTTGGTATCTTTGAGCTATTTGTGAGGGTAAATTCTAGGGTTTGTGTTTCTTATAGATGGATAAGGACAAGTCTCCTGCCCATGGTGGGGGTTTACCACCCCCATCAGGCAGGTACTCAGGTTTTTTGCCTACTGGAACTCCTTTCAATGTGAAACCCGAGCCAGCTTCATCATCATTATTTTCTCCATTGGCCTCGGGTGCTAGTGCGGACTCAGGTCATTTTGGTCATGGGATGTCTGCCGAATCTAGTCACTTTAGTCATGACATTAGCCGAATGCCAGATAACCCACCAAGGAAATTGGGTCATAGACGTGCCCATTCGGAAATCTTGACCCTTCCAGATGATATTAGCTTTGATAGTGACCTTGGTGTTGTGGGTGGTGCCGATGGTCCTTCATTTTCAGATGAGACTGAGGAAGACTTGTTTTCTATGTACCTTGATATGGAAAAATTCAATTCATCGTCTGCTACATCGTCCTTTCAATTCGGTGAGCCATCATCTTCTGCAGCAGCACCTGTTCCAGCATTAACACCAGCATCGAGAGCGCCCACTTCTTCTGCAGAAAATATTGCCATTGGTTCTAATGAGAGACCCAGAGTCAGGCACCAACATAGTCAGTCGATGGATGGATCAACAAGCATCAAACCAGAGATGCTGGTCTCCAGTTCAGAAGATATCTCTGCAGCTGATTCCAAGAAAGCCCTCTCAGCTGCTAAGCTTGCAGAACTTGCCCTGATTGATCCAAAACGTGCGAAGAGGTACCAATTCTTGAGTAATCATATATCATGTGAATCTACATCTAATGTTTGTTTGATCTGTGCATACAACAAATTTGATGGTACTTTGAGTTTGCATTGTATTAACTATGAATTCATCTGTTACTTCTTAGGTTTGCCCTTGCTATTGCATTTAATTTCAACATGTGTCCTCAATTCTAGGTTGACAATTATTATTATTTTTTATCATACTTTATTGTATTGCTTAATTGTTAATTGTTGATCTCTTAAAAAAATAAAATTGCTTATTGTTAAATTTTCCTGTAGTGTCTCATATGCAAGTATGAAGATCCTATAAAAATTTATTGTGCGGGTCCATGAACATGTTTGTGTGGCTCAAGGATTCTGGTATTTTGAAATTATTAGCTTATGTAATTCCAAACAATAATCTATGTTTTCCATTTTGAGTTCACATAATTGTTTCTTTAAGTTTAGCAATCAAAGTTTTTAGCTATTTCAGAATCTATTCAAGGTTGTGGTGGTGAGTAACTTTGCGCTTACTTGTTTCAAATAGTTAATGTTTGAGATCTTTGACATTGGTTTAGTGGCAGAAGGGGCAGTCAATGCATTTTCAATTTCTATTACTAATCGACTAGGCTTTTTTTTCCTTAAATTTTAAAGTTCCTTCCAATGTGCTCCTCTAATTGGACTGCAATACCTTCATTGGAGCCTATCAGGTTCATTGTTTATAGAATTGTTAATACTTGATTGGACTAACATACCTCAATAGGAGTTCAATAGAAACGTTGTTCTGGGGTTGTTGTAGGAAAATTACTACAGGCATCCTTAGTATTGATCTTATATACTTCTGTTCTCTATCCTTTGTTCCTACAAGGGTCATTGGTAATTGAAAACTAGAGTTATGTACATTCCTTTGTTAAGTATTGATCTTATATACTTCTGTTCTACCCTAAGATATCAAAACCATCGTCATGTTGCTCAAACCATTTGCCCAAGATGTTGTGGAACATAGTTCCTATATATACATCAGTATCACTCAACATATATTACTCTTACCTTGAAAATGGTGTTTCGATGAGCACAAGCAACCTTTATGATTTTTTAATAAGTATTTTCTGTCTATCTATCTATCAAGCATATATATTCCCCTCGTTATTTTCCCATGATGGAATTTAAATAAATGATTGTGTACCTTGTTTTCCCTTTTACTTTAACATCATCATTGTGCTTAATATTTTCCCCTTGATTGCCATGCGTTAGGATCTGGGCAAATAGGCAGTCAGCTGCTAGGTCAAAGGAAAGGAAAATGCGGTACATTGCTGAGCTTGAGCAGAAAGTTCAGACCTTGCAAACAGAAGCTACTTCCTTGTCGGCTCAATTGACTCTCTTGCAGGTAAATTGCATCGGCTTATCTTAGTTTTTTGTTAAAAAATGAATGTTCAGTTTCTCTTTATTGGTCTGCGCAGCTGGATGTCTTAACTTAAGATTCTTATCTTGTTTACGTGTTGAGGATGCAAATGACTGTTCTTATGGATTTCTTATGAGCAGAGAGATACAAATGGTCTGACTGCTGAGAACAGTGAACTGAAACTGCGTTTGCAAACAATGGAGCAACAGGTTCACTTGCAAGATGGTGAGGCCCCTTTTCCTTTCATGATTAGAATTAATATTCATGTTCTTTTTATATTCTATATCTTTTTCATGTTCTTTTTATACGAGCCGCTTAGCACGCTCTCACTTGCGTGCGAATTGGCTTTTTAAAATAACTGTTGTGAAGAATTATTTTTAGAGTAATTTAATATAAAAATAAGAAGAAATAAAGACCAAAAACAAAAACTAATGAAAAGAAAGGAGTGGGAGGTGGTAACACCCCACTATGCGGGGGTTTAATTTTGTAATTCTTTAGAATTTTTTATTTGAACGATTTTGTTTTATTAATTTTTGTTTATTATATTAAATTGTCATCTCTTAGTAATTTAATTAAATAAGGGTAGTTTGCGGGATTTTGAAAGTTTCACCTCTAAGGCCTTCTCCCTTTAGCATGATGCAAGGACGCTGACACAATAAATGTTGTACAAAATGGACAATCTAATAAGTAGATGCTTACGTAAATATACTTTATTTTTGTTAGAGATCAATGGAAGTTGACAAGATGCCACAAGGTAGGTTAGTAGACATTGTTTACTGTTGATAACTTGAATAAAAATCGGTTTCTTCTGTTTATGATGACATCTTGCTGCATGTACATTTACAAAATATCTAATTTCTCATTGTCTATGTAATAAGATTATACAAAGAACTTTGGTTTTCCCTTGATATTTGCTTTTGCATCACGAGTTTATGATCTGTTTGTTTACTCAACTGATCCAGAAGGTAATGAAATTAACTTAAATAAAAGGGTTCTTTGTATATTTTCATATGGGTTTAGTGTTTTTATTGCATGAGTTGGCCAACCTGAAGTGAACTACCCCCATCATTGGAAATTTAATTACTTTAGTTTGAAAATTGAATATGGAGGAATGAAGTAATCCAATATGGTACTTGAACCAGTTGACATCCAATGCACAAGTTTACTTCATTCTGATACTGGCACACAGGGAACAAAATGAAAAACAATAACATCTTGTTCATGGAGTATTGGAACGGCACTGTAATATAGGTTTTCTTGCTGTTCTGGGTCCATGTAACTTGTTGTTTGTTCTTGGTCCTTGTGCAAATGAAAATTACTTATAAAAAAAAGTATTGTTTTGTTTGTCTTGTAGCACTGAATGATGCACTGAAAGAGGAAATTCAGCATCTGAAAGTTCTGACTGGCCAAGCTATGCCAAATGGTGGACCTATGATGAACTTTGCTTCTTTTGGTTCTGGCCAGCAATTCTATCCAAACAATCAGGCTATGCACACTCTTCTAACTGCACAACAGTTTCAACAGCTCCAAATTCACTCTCAGAAGCAGCAGCATCAGTTTCAGCAGCATCAACTGCATCAACTTCAACAGCAACAGATGCAGCAGCAGCAGCAACAGCAACAGCAACAGCAACCACAAAGTGGGGACTTGAAAATGGGAGGATCCATACCTTCTCCTAGCCAGAAAGATAATACATCAGAGGTCAACCAATCTGTAACGAAGGATTGTTAAGAGAAGTTTTCAACTTGTCCAAAGGTAATGGTGGATCAAGGTGGGTCAAGCATTGTTCAAAAGTTGTAATTTCTCAGCTGTATCCAATTAGGACTCCCCCGTCTTTATTTTGAGTCCTGATAGATTCCCCCCCTTCCTTTTCATTTTGAGTCCGGTTAGATGATGCGTCTATATGAAATTTGTTTGTAGGCTGTTCCATAGATATGATTTTAGTTCTAGATTGAATTATGGTATGGGTTATATGTTTCCGATGGTATAGAGCACCTTGTCATTGTGTTTTTTCCCTGGTAATTATGATGGATTTAGATTATGCAGATTTGTTCTGAAGTGGATTATTTACAATTTTCTGGAGAAATGTTTTCCTAGTAGAGGGTGTTTTTGTTTTTAGAAAGAATATATTTGGGTCAAGTAGAATTCAACTGAGCATTTGTTTGGGTTCATTCTACGGTATCATCTCATGATTCCAACCGTTATTATTTAAAGTCCTCATTTGAGGATATCATTGCCAAACATAAGTTGAAAATCAGCTAAATCGGACATTGCTAGTCGTGTGTGGGATAGTTAATAGGTTAGGTTGTTTGGTTTGGTGGACTCGGTTTTGGTTTGGTTCGCACACTAAACTGAGCTTTGGTGGAGGTATTTCCGGATTAGGAAGCCAACTATTTACTGCCCAAATTAAATACACGCTTGATTTCACATACAACGGAAAAATTAAAAATTAAAAAAGAAATTGCAAACAATAAGGCAATTTGTAACGTTTGGATGGGTAAAAACACTCCAACCTCTTAATCTGACGCCACACAGGTCCTACGGGGGAGCCGCCCCTTAAATTTGAGGCCTTGGTTTTGATCGTGGAAAGGAATTTATGCGAAATTATTTTCTATGTTTTTTTTTTTCAAGGGATGAGAAATAGAATATTTATTTTTCATGTTTGATAATGTTGGGAAAGAAATCAGGAAATATGATTTTATTTCATTTCCTATGTTTGGTTTGTGTATGAATGGAAAATAAAATTTATTTAAATTTTCAATTATACCCCTATTAGAGGTATGAAACAAATAAAATAAAGTAAAGAATACCAAGCTTTTGTTGTTGGATAAAAATTGTACTTTTAAATTGTTAATAGGAACAAATTGGTCATGAAAAAAAGTACATTTAATACTGGCTTTGGTCACAAAGAGGAAATGAAATCCAAGGGATGGAGGGAATTTAATATTGGCCTATCAAGCAAATCATTTTCTATACCTAACTTACTAAATATGGGAAATCAAATGATTTTCTATGCCTAGAATTCCTATTTTCTAAGAATAATAGGAGCATATAAATTACTTTAGGCCTTAGAACATTTGTGAGAGAGGGGTATTTTTATAAGCACGAGAGAGAGAGAGAGAGAGAGAGAGAGAGAGAGAGAGAGAGAGAGAGAGAGAGAGAGAGAGAAAAGTTGTGAGAAAAATGGAAAGAGAAAAATGTATAAATGTATTATAAATAGAAATATATATCACTAAACAGTAATCAATGTGTTGGATAATTGTGCGGTTGCTATCCTTTATGAAAGGTTGCCAGATTCTTGCAAGATAAAGTCGATATTTCGATAGTTTCTACAATAAATTGACCAAATTCAACTTGCTATCCTTCGAGAAAAATTACCATATTTTCGTGAGATATTATCGATATTTGCATATTTTTGGTGATAAATTGACCAAATTCAATGTTTTGTGTTGGGAAATAACATCTCGATAAAATATCGGTGAAAAAAATAAAATAAAAATTTATGATAAAATACATTTGCCAAATATATCAGACATGATAAAACCAAAAATATCACAGATATCTAAGTACTATAATCATGATTTTATTTGAATATCACAACATTCGTTACAAATGAACACATAACAAGGAGTTTCTAGCTCAAATATTTAATAGCATTGACGCCTACATCTGAGGCCCTTGGTTCGATCCCCTCTTTCTCCAATATCGTTTGTATTAAAATAATAAAAAATAAAAACACATAACAAACTAAACCTTATTAAGACAAGCAAATTGACAACAACAAAAAAAAAAAAATTAAGACAAGCAAATGTAGTTAAGTACTTGCCCTAGGGCAATAATAATATCTAGTAACTAATAATAGAAAATTAAATTTTCATTCTTAAATGGTATAAGTTTTTTTAGTTTTTTTTTTAAATTATTAGACTCTAGCATTAGGTTAGATTTTGATTTTGGTCCCTTGTGTTGGAAAACTCATAATAGTAATTAACACTAAAAGACAAAAAAAAATCCTAATTTCTCATAAATAAAAAAAAACCAAAATCTTAGTCCTCACAAAAAAAGAAAAAATAATCATAATCCAATCTAAAACTAGGATTTTATAAAATAAAAAGATTATTTTTTCTGAAGATAAAAATCCTAATACCAAATGGAAAAATAATTATGCCCTCAAGAAATAATAACTTTTTCTTTTGTGGCAACAAAGAAATGATAATTGGCTTTAAGGGGAAAAAAAAAAAAAAAACAGTGAATAACATGGAAATCGTGTGGTAGAGTTTTCTTTGTCCCAAAAAAGAAAAGAATAAACGAGCCGTACATCCCTTCGTCTCAAACTGAACTAGGGTTTTAGCAAGAATCAAACGGGAACCAAACAGGTCAAAAAGAGCGCGAACCTAGCTCCTCCAATTGTGGCTGCCATATCTTCGACCTCAACACCTTTCAATCAATGGACTTTGGAGCCTCTTCGTCTTCTAGGGTTCTGAACAGCAACCAGCTCTCGTGCTTCAGCTATGTACCACCCAAATGCCAGAGGCATCTGGAGCCCTCAAGCCTTTACTGCCTTAATCATCCCAGAAATTCTTCCTTGGCACTCTCTCGCAGAGATTGTGCTCTACGAGCCACCATTAAAGACACCAATGTCACCACGGAGAAGGTGAATGGTGATTGTTCTGCTGAAATCGAGCATTCGATTTTGACGGCGTTGTCCCCATTGGACGGTCGTTATTGGGGTAAAGTCAAGGAATTAGCTCCTTATATGAGTGAATATGGGCTAATTTACTACCGCGTTCTAGTTGAGGTACTGCTTTAATTTATTGCAATTTTTATTTTATTTTTCTGTTAGACAACTGAATTTTTTAGTCTGTTAGATATTATTTAAAGTTGGAAATGTAAGAAAAAAAAATTGTAATGCTGCATGGCTTTAGTAGTTTTTTGTTACTATTTATTTTCTGGTATTACTACTGCTGAGATGAACCAGTGAACCATTTCAATTTTTGTTGACTTAACACGACTGCCCAGGCATATAAATTATGTTTTTTAGTATCAAACATCACATTTTTTTACAAGAATATATATTGTAAATTGGGTTCTTTGTGGAATTTGTTTGTTTTTTTTTGGGTGAAGGTGTCATTTATATTAATGAACTGTATGACAGATCAAATGGTTGTTGAAACTAATGACAGATCAAATGGTTGTTGAAACTAATGACAGATCAAATGGTTGTTGAAACTATCACAAATTCTTGAAGTCACAGAGGTGCCCGGTTTCAGTGACGGTGCTCAGTCTTACTTGCAAGGAATTATAGATAGATTTTGCATCAGTGATGCATTAGAAATCAAGAGGATTGAGAAAATGACTAACCATGATGTAAAAGCAGTGGAGTACTTCTTGAAACAGAAATGCAGATCACATCCAGAAATAGCTAAGGTTGACATTCCTTCTATTAGTTTGTTAATTCTGAAACACTCTGCTCCTTTGTATTTGATACACTTATATTGATCACTTTATTTCTAGTTTTTGAGAATCACATAACGCTTTTTCTTATTTTAGGTGCTTGAATTTTTTCATTTTGCTTGCACATCTGAGGACATCAACAATCTTGCTCATGCATTGATGTTAAAAGAAGCTATCAACAATGTTATATTTCCTGTCATGGACGATTTGATTGAGGCAATATGTGACATGTCAAAGGATAATGCTTCCATTCCCATGCTCTCTCGCACACATGGTCAGACAGCTTCACCCACAACTTTGGGGAAGGAAATGGCAATTTTTGCTGTGCGGCTAGGCATACAAAGGCACAGAATTTCTGAGGTCAAGATAATGGGGAAGTTTGCAGGTGCTGTAGGAAATTACAATGCTCATCTAGCTGCATATCCTAATATTAATTGGCCCCAAATTGCTGAAGAGTTTGTAACATCTCTTGGAGTGAGTTTTAATCATTATGTTACTCAGATCGAGACTCATGATTATATGTCTAAAGTTTTTAACGCATTCAACCGATTCAATAATATATTAATTGACTTTGATAGTGATATATGGCGCTACATATCTTTGGGTTACTTCAAGCAGACAACTAGGGCTGGTGAAATTGGCTCATCAACAATGCCTCACAAAGTAAACCCTATTGATTTTGAAAATAGTGAAGGTAATCTTGGTGTGGCTAGTGGAAGTCTTTCCTACTTGAGTGAGAAGTTGCCTAAATCGCGTTTGCAGCGTGACCTGACTGATTCTACTGTTCTGAGGAACATGGGTGTTGGACTAGGACACTCTCTTCTTGCTTACAGAAGCACACTGCAGGGAATATCAAAGCTTCAGGTTAATGAAGCTCGCATAAGTGAGGAGTTGAACCAATCTTGGGAGGTGCTTGCTGAAGCAATACAAACTGTTATGCGAAGATATAGTGTTCCTGAGCCTTATGAGAAGCTGAAGGAACTAACAAGAGGAAGAACAGTTACCAAAGACAGAATAAGAGAGTTCATTAAAGGCTTGGAATTACCTGAGGAACCAAAGATCATTTTATCAAATCTGACGCCGCATAGCTATGTTGGAGCAGCAGTTAAACTGGCCAGGATGGTAGACACGGCTGTTAGAGCCACCAGAAAAAACACCAATGTTTCCACTGAGAAGGTGAAGATGGTGTCTGGCAACTCTTCTAGTGAATCTGAGGTTGTGAATTTGATGGCTTTGTCACCATTGGATGGTCGGTATTGGGGTAAAGTCAAGGACTTGGCTCCTTACATGAGTGAGTATGGTCTGATCTACTTCCGTGTTCTAGTTGAGATCAAATGGTTGCTATGGCTTTCACAAATTCCTGAAGTCACAGAGGTACCCACCTTCAGTGAAAATGCTCGGTCTTATTTGCAAGAAATGATTGATGGATTTAGTTACAATAATGCATTAGAAATAAAGAAGATTGAGAAAGTGACAAATCATGATGTGAAAGCGGTGGAGTACTTCTTGAAACAGAGATTCCAATCACATCCAGAAATAGCTACGGTGCTGGAATTTTTTCATTTTGCTTGCACATCCGAGGACATCAACAATCTTGCCCATGCATTAATGTTGAAAGAAGCCGTGAACAGTGTCATATATCCTGTCATGGATGATTTGGTTGAGGCAGTATGTAACATGGCCAAGGACAATGCTCATATTTCTATGCTCTCTCGTACTCATGGACAGCCTGCTTCACCCACAACTTTGGGAAAGGAAATGGCAAATTTTGCAGTCAGATTAAGCAGAGAAAGGCACGAGATCTCTCGGGTGGAAATAATGGGAAAATTTGCTGGTGCGGTTGGAAATTACAATGCTCATCTTGTCGCATATCCTGATATTAATTGGCCCCAAATTGCTGAAGAGTTTGTAACATCTCTTGGGTTGAGTTTTAATCCCTATGTTACGCAGATTGAACCTCATGACTATATGGCAGAACTTTTTCATGCATTTAGCCAGTTCAACAATATATTGATTGACTTTGATAGAGATATATGGGACTACATATCTTTGGGATATTTTAAGCAGACAACAAAGGCTGGTGAGATTGGGTCTTCAACAATGCCTCACAAGGTAAACCCTATTGATTTTGAAAACAGTGAAGGTAACCTTGGTGTGGCTAATGGCAGTTTTTATCATCTGAGCATGAAGTTGCCTATTTCGCGTTGGCAGCGTGACTTGACGGATTCAACTGTTTTAAGGAACATGGGTTTAGGATTAGGGCATTCTCTTCTTGCCTACAAAAGCACACTTCAGGGAATATCAAAGCTTCAGGTCAATGAAGGTTGCATAAGTGAGGACTTGAACCTTACTTGGGAAGTTCTTGCTGAACCAATACAGACAGTTATGCGAAGATATGGTGTTCCTGAGCCCTATGAAAAGTTGAAGGAACTAACCAGAGGAAGAGCAGTAACCAAGGAAAGTATAGTAGATTTTATGCAAGGTTTGGAGTTACCTAACGAAGCAAAGTCCAATCTACTAAAGTTAACACCGCATAGTTATGTTGGAGCAGCTGTTGAATTGGCTAGGACGGTAGACATAGCCGTGAAGGTGGTATGAACCAACAGTGGATATGTTGCACAAGGTCTTCCTTTCTTTTGTCTTTGAGACTTGCATAAGAGGGTCCTATTATTTTGACTGCCATGGGATTCAGGAATAATCAGGCGAAAGGTGATTTTGATACGTCTGAGGCGGAGGCACAACTTTCATTGGAGAAGAGATGCTTATGCTGGCTGATGAAAGAATTTGAATTGTAGTTGAAAATGTTTGTATTTCTAACCCAGGTTTGAAATTTTGTTCTCATAGTATTTAAAACATTGGGGCAATAGGGAAATATGAGATGTTTTCATCAAGCTCTTTGTAATTTCCAACAGCACCAGCAATTTGGGGGCTGGTTTAAAAGCTAATAATACTTTCTTATGATGTGTAACAAAAGAAGAAGAAAATGTTATTTTCAAATTCTGACTTTAAACCACATGATTGAATAGAAAATGATTTGCAGGTAGCTAATAAAAGAGAGGGCCTTCAATCATTTTTGCTGCAGTGGCTGAGCAATGGGAAACTCCAGCATGAACTCGATGTTAATGTTTTGCGTTATGAGGAAGTGAGAGGCTTCGTGAGCTGTTTGTGATGAAAATAATTGGTTGATGGTGAATGCATCAAAATAATTGGTTGATTGCCTTTTCAATTAGTAAGAGAATTATATATAGTGGTTGGTGCGGTTTGGATTAGATTGGTTTTACTCCAAAATAAAAATTGGAGCAATTATAATGTAATGGTTTAGTTAAGTCAGTTTTAACAAAAATCATTGAGAAAATGGAATCAAGCCAAACTATTATGATTAGGTTTTAGTTTTAGAACTTTCGACTTTTTTTAATGATCAAAACCAAACCAAATCAACCATTATAATTCCGATGGGTCTGACTAATGAACACCAGTAATTATATATCGGTGTAAAGCTACATGCTTACATATCCAAATTTCCTACCAACTAGTTTTAGTTTTTGTGTCATATTTTTAGTTGAAGGCGCATCTTATTTATTAATGGCTCTGCTTGTAGCATGCGAGACTGCAGTACACAATGCATTTACTTTCTTCTTTTATTTATATGGGAGTAAAACTGTAAAGTCGTTGTCAACTTGAACTCTCCTTTCGCGGTGACAATAGTAAAACAAGTTCTTATTCTACATTCTTGAGATTGACCAGAAAAGGAAAAGAAGAAATAGATTCTACATTATGGAGTAGCCTGGGCCACCACCTCCTTCTGGCGCAGTCCACTGAATGTTTTGCCTTGGGTCTTTGATATCGCATGCCTGAAACATATCAAAGCAAAATTGGTACATCTTCAAACCAAGGGGAAAAAACGTAGTAACAGTCTAAACCATGTGCAGAAAATTAGCCAAACAAGTTGGTCAAGTCAATGACAATACATATTGCCAGGTTTTTTCTTCAGCATACAATTGTGCAATTGCACCCTCAAGGTTAAAATGTGAATTAAAGGAGTTTATAGGCTACCACCTAGGCTTTTAAGATACTCCTATTTTTAAAGAGGAGTTCTTGTGTATTATAGGTCAATTGTTTTGGCTACAACCACTAAATACAAGCATCCTCTCACAGCCAACCCCTCGTGCACTGATCAGGTGACTGGTAGATGTAAGAGGGATTGTTGTAGCTGTCATAAGCAAGACTTTCGCTTACTGCACATGGTTACCACTTCCCGAATAACAGGAGTGCAGGATAAGAAGAGGTGCATTTGATGGAGGGTTGGCAAAAGAAGACACTACACCAAAGAATGCTTCACAAATTTTTTTTTTTGGTCTCTTGAATCATGCAACATGGGTGTGCCTTAGAATGGAATGCAGTCCAAAAACCTCTCCCAAATTACAATTGTGTGTGGAATTGCAAGCAAAACCAGTAAAGGTGCATGCTATATATATGCATATTCAAGAAAAATAAAAAATAAAAACAGAACGTTTACCAAAATATCTTGGCCAGGTACACAAATAAACTATTAAACTCTCTTTTTAAGTCTAGTACTTTATAATACATTCCCATGTTTATGTGTGCATGGAGATGCATATATGTTGGACATCTGAAATACATAAAAGGTAGCTCCTACTATCCTTTCAAATTACCTTGCAATGTAGGCAGTTTTGAGCATTGATCTGCAACTTCAGCTGACCCTTTTCATCTGGGATATACCTACATGTCAAAACTTGAGATGAATTAGAGATAATCCATTTAGAGATGATCACTCAAGTACAATAAATAAATAAAAATGGACATTACTCATATACACACGCAGGACAATATCGTGACTCAGGACCAGAATACTCTGGCAAATTTATAAGTTCAGGAATCTTGGGGTCCCTCAACCGAAGGTGAGCTGGTTGGTCATGTTCATGATTTGTGTTGCTCCTGTTTAAGCAAACAAAGATACATGCATCACTTACAACAAATGTGGGGAAGGACAAATATAGTTCTGTGAGAACATTATGTTAATCTAAGATAGCTGGTCCTCAAATGAAAAATACCTCTTATGGTTAGAAGATAAATACATGTAGATGTGTCTGAATTTTTTGGCATTGACAGCATAGGTCATTTCTAATATGTAATTGATTTCTATCCAAACACAAACATTCACCCCTTTACTTTACTTAGTCCACTAATAGGGATTTTGAAAATTATGACAGAAAAGGGCAATGACTTCTAAAACCCACTACAACTCCTAGCTATTGGTAGTCAGCCAAAAGAATCCTTTCTACTCTTCAGGTTTTAGTTACCCACAAGAAAAAATCCAAAAACCACTATTCCTTTCCCAAAACTCAAGGAGCACAGAATTAGTTTGATTTTTGTTTACAACGAATACATCCTTTTTATCTAGGCTTTCAGAATGTTTTCTGGTGTAGGCTCTCAGCCTATCAAATCGCAACTTATCACGCCTTTATCTGCCAACTTAAACCACATGGAGGTAGAACGTAAATTTCCTGGCATACTAAGAGTGGGGAAATGATTGACCTTTGTACTGGAAGTTGACCTTGCCAAACTCTTTCTGCTAAAATAGGATTACTCCCTTAACTTACTGCAAAACCATGTTGGGCAGGAAAAAAAATATACCAGCTACAAGAAAAGACCTCATGATAGTTAATTTGGGCCCCTACCAACCATCAATGAGGATCTATGCTACAAGCAAATGTCATAGAAGCTTAAGACATTAAAAGGGGCATGTGAGAGGGAAGTGAGCTCCCCTACAATAGCAGAGGGCTCTCTATTGGCACAGAGATACTCTGGGCTATTCAACAGTTTCATGCATGTTCGCGCTGTTCATTGCACCAAGAACTGGGATTTCATTTAAACATTTTATGTGCCCTTGAGGCGTAGAACTCTGAAAAGTCTCCATTCCATGACATTATATTCACATATATTTAAGTTCTGAGGCAGGTGAAGTAGGGTAAAGAAAACCCGACAGTATAACATATGTTGCCAAGGTTGTAACACTGAAACCTGTTCCACTGTAATCTTTTAACTAAAAGAAACACAACTACAAAATGTAAGTATTGGTATTTAAAAACCTGTGTAGGGAGGTTGGAATATCGAAAGATAAAACCCCATCTGGCTTTGGATATTGAATTGGAGAGTGAAACTGTGCAGCCTGCATATGCAAATGTGGACAAATCAGTTCTTAGCAGGTAAATAAGTTCATTAACTGCACTACTAATATACCCCTGTAATAAAAGTTTGATTCTATTTTAGAGGTTGTGGGCAACAAAAATAATAATCCAAAGAGGATATCTCTTCCAATATTTGTAATTTGAGAATAGCCAGTGTCAGAGATATTTAATCAACAAGTGAAATTTCAACAGCAGATGTTCAGGAGGAACCTTCCAAGTAAAATTGGCAAGGACCATATGTTATCTCTAGTTTTCGACAGATAAGTACATATGTCAGTTGACCACAATAATTATATCATGGACCAGGAAAAGAAGAAAGAAGAATATATCAAATCAGTGCTTCTGTTACAAAACGATTCATGCACTGTTTAAGAACACAACTGGTTTTGATATCCAACCTCTTTTTTCTATGCATAACTGAATTATTTCAGAACTATGCCCATATTTCAGGTATTAGTATGATGCCCAATGGCAGTCAATTGGTCACAAAGAAACAGTAACTGGGGGCATAATCCCAACCCTCCTCACAACAATGAACAAGTTGCAGGAGGGGATTTTTCTCCCTGGTGGACTGAAAAGTTGAAGAGTTCATAAGTTACCACAGACCTAGTATCCAGGCCTGCATTTTCTAACCCTTCCATCCCAAAACAATCCCCAAAATTTGAATCATTCAGTGCCAAACTATAGTGTCCTTACTACGTAGGTCTCTGGAATTTGAATAAATGGTTTTCAGAATGTGGTCTCACATTTGTTGCTTCATGGTCTGGTTTTCCATGCTTCAGCGTCAAGGGGGCTCTTCCTTTCATTATATAACTGCAAGGAAGAAAACATTGGTGACTAAGGCCTGAGGAAGGAACATTGTATTATGAGGAAATCCTAATCAATCAAAGTAACAAGCAACAATATGATCTCACTGTTCTAAAGCACTTATGGCCAGTCCAGGAATAAGTCCATATTCGAATGCCTAAAAAAATAAAATTATACAAAAGGTTAGTAACAGTAAACTATAATTAAAATCCTAAGGGAGAAGCTTAAAGTTGGCTATCTTCTCCAATTTGCACAGAATTATCCAGCAGCATAAAACAACAAATGTTTTTTCTTTTCAACTTACTATTTAGTTAAACAAGAAATGAGAAATGGAGCAAAACAAACACGAAACACTGCATGACAAGAGGTGACTAGTTGAGTAACATTTATCTGGATTTATCCATTAGTATAGGGCTAAAAAAGGAGGTAGTACAGTCCCAAAATGATGACCAATTTTTTTTTTTCCTTACCTATAGTGGTAAAATGGGGATAGAAACTAAAAACAAAGGAAAAGACAATGGATGTTTCTACTTACAGGTCGGAAGTTCCGAGATTTGTAAAGTTCTTCCCATATCCATGAACTCCTTAAAGCATCCCAATATTTTTCCATGTTTGAGCCTTCATGTAGTACACTCAATGTAGCTTCTGCAGCTAGCATGCCTGTAGGTAATAACTCAAAAGTTATATTTGTTCATGAACTCCAAAGTAATCCATTACAGTAAGGCACTTGTATAACACATAAAAGATTCTGGGATTCCTATGCATGCCTATAAACATTTCACATGGGGGCATATGAATTCCTTGTGGATGCATCAAGGAGGCATCAAGTGGTACCACTCATAATACTAATATGTTCATTCAGCCATCGCAAATAGACTTGTTAGATTCTATGGTGAATTAGAGAAACCGAATAACGTGTAAAATGAAAAACCCAGCTATGGCTCCACAAAGTGACTGGTGTCTTGAAATGTGAAAGTAACATTTTTTAAGATTAAAACAGACATGAGCTCCTCTGTGTCCATAAATGTTCATGCATGTCAGTTAGTAGTAACCTAAGTTAACACTTGAAAAAATGCTATCCAGTCATTAGAATACTTGACTATATATAAATTTAGTAATTAGAATACTTGATCTTTAAAAAAATAAATAAAGATTAGAGAAACATGACATAATTTTTTTTTTCATTTTGGTGGGGTGATCGAGGGGTTGGGCGTCCAAACAAGATGAAGCTGTTAACATGTCTTTTATAGAAGGAAAAAAGAAAGGATGATACTAACAGATACAATCGACTATGAATACTAACAGATACAATCTACCAAGATACTAACAGATACAATCTACTATGAATAAGTATGATGTAATTTAACAAATATAATCTACCATTATTTGTTGTCAACAATTAAACTTTTCAGCATGCAGAATTATTTTCACATAACTAGACATGATGAGTAGACACTAAGTGAAACACACATCAGACGAACAACTATTTGGTAAATGGTACCTGATTTCATTGCAGTATGTGTTCCCTTTATTTTGGGTACATTTAAAAAACCAGCTGAACATCCAATAACCGCTCCTCCAGGAAAAACTGGATATGGGATAGACTGAAATTTAACTAGCATCATATTTGTATTTGTATAACATTTACAACAGGAAAAAAATATATATATATACACACACACATATGTATACAACTATATATTGACCCAGACAGAGATCATGACAGTAATGTCTCCTATCAATTTTTTTTAAAAAGAAACAAAATTTAATGAAAGAACCGAAAAGGAACACACAGGTGGATAAGGCATCCACAAGCCAAACGAGCAACAACAGAATAACAGCCTAAAAACAAAGAAACCAGCCAAAACTACAAAGTCTGCAACACCATAAGGACACAAAGAAAATGAGGCAGAAAGAACCAAAACAAGATCCAGCAAAAAGCTAAAAATAAACAAGACGCGAAGAAACACTTCACATCACAGCAGCAGCCATATCCCTCAATATAGTGGAGTAAGAATAGTCTTTGAAATCTGAAGTGACAGAAGCCCATAAAGCAGCCCAGAATTTAACTCTATCCCATAATTCCCCAACACCCACTCCCTCATACTCATAAAAAATCCTCCTGTTACGCTCCAGCCATATGTTCCAGAATACAGACTGCACCAAGCAGCCCCATAAGGTTGAAGCACGCTTCCCCCTGCCCCATACGACAAAATGGGAACTGAGAAAATCAAAACAACCTTTTGGAATAACCCAAACAGCCTTAACCTCCCTCGGCAAGGTCCACCAAAGACTTAAAGAAAATGGGCAATGTACAAAAAGATGATCCACGTTTTCCTCACTTATTTTGCATAGAACACACCAGTGGGGAGACAAATGCATGTACGGTCTTCCTTCTTTGGACAAGATCAGATGTTTCCACACAAACAAATATCCATCTTACAATGATTGATAGTCTAGCAACATAGCCAAACTGTGAATCTAAACCATTGATTTTAGGTTAAATTTTGCCTGAATGTGTGGTCCAGATTTAGTCTAGCAACATAAGCATCTATGCTGCTATGTTGCTAGAACGTCTACCAACAGAACATTACCCTGTACAACATATAGAACATAGTTCAAAACTTAAATTCTTCTACCCCTTCAGTAAAATTTTCACTCAATGGTGACAGCAGAGAGATTTGGGGGATAATTTTGGATAGAGTAAATTGCGGTACACCCCCCTGAAGTAGGACCCCAAATCGAACTTAAACCCCCGAATTAAAAAGTCAGCCAATTTAACGCCCGAATTAATTAAAATGGCCAATTTAGCCCTTGCTGTTAAGTTTTGTGAATTTCATCCAAATTTTCTGTTAACTAGAAGGGTAAATTTGTAATTTCAAGTAAAATAAATAATAAATAAATCAAACAAAAAGAAAAATAGAATAACAACGCTCTCTCTCTCTCTCTCTCTCTCTCTCTCTCTCTCTCTCTCTCTTGTGCCTGATATGCATTTGATACTCATAACTCAACAAGAAACTTACTGAGAACTTATTGATGCAGGTATAGGAACCAGATCCGCCGCGAGATCGAAATCTTCCGCGATGTCGGCAACCTCAACGTGGTCAAGTGCCACAACATTTTCAACCACAACGGTGAGATCCAGGTGCTGCTCAAGTTCATGGACGGTGGCTCGTTGGAGGGCCAGAGGAGAGAAAGAGACGGGGGGAGAGGGGAAGAGACGGAGAGAGAGTCACTTTTTTTTTTTTTCTTTTTCCTTTTTTTTCTAACTATTTTAGTTTTTTATAATAATAATAATAATAAAATCAAATAGGTCACATGTCATCCACATGACTTTTTGGACGGAAAAATGGATGAAATTCGAAAAAATTAACGGCAAGGGTTAAATTGGCAATTTCAATTAAGTCGGGGACTAAATTGGCCGACTTCTTATTTCAGGGGGTTAATTCTACAAGGGTCATACTTCAGGGGGTAAAATGGCTGAAAATCCTTTTGGATATTTAAAAACTTTTCCAAGGAAATATAATTTATAAGGGCACATGATGCAGCCATGTGCAGAAAATGCAAAGTACTAGCATTCCATTAGTCTACTTTCTTCATGTGCATGCATATATCATGTAAATATAACGGGACAAATAGGAATTACTAATGTACCTGAAAACCACCTTCATTCAAAGTGCGAGCCCCATATTGAAGAACAGTCCCACCTTCCAACAGTGGCTTGATTGCAGGATGATGTTTGAATTTCTATCAGCAGGAAAACAAATACACGTAAGTTGAGTAGGATTGAACATGTCAGATAAATGACTTGGACACTACTGAAATATTTTTTTTGAATAGAAACATTGTATTAATAAGCAAGAGGAAAAGACCTCGAACAAACAAGAAGACCAAAAACAAGAGTCTGACCTACTAAGAATGAAAACAAACTGTATAAAAAACAGAACAAACACAAAGCCTTAGTAAAATCATCTTAAGACTGCCATCATATCTCTCATGATGGTAGAGTAGTGATAGTCCTTGAACTGCCCCGAAACCGAAGCCCAAAGGGATGCCCAAAATTTAATTCTATCCCATAATTCCTCAACCCTTACTCCTGTATGACCCTGAAAAATTCTTCGATTTCGCTCCATCCAGATATTCCAGAAAATAGCATGAACTAGACAATCACGAAGGATTCCAGCTCTCTTCCCCTTCCCCGAAATCCTCAGATTGATACTAAGGAGCTCAAAACACCCTTTAGGAATCACCCACTCCACTCCGAGAGCACCCAACATCCTCCACCATAATTTTAGGGAATACGAACAATGAATGAACAAGTGATCAATGTTTTCTGCATTCTCTTTGCAAAGAACACACCAAGAGGGGGATAAGCACATCTTTGGTTGCCTC
Organism: Prunus dulcis; assembly: GCF_902201215.1. Lineage (NCBI taxonomy): Eukaryota > Viridiplantae > Streptophyta > Magnoliopsida > Rosales > Rosaceae > Prunus > Prunus dulcis. The sequence continues at coordinate 17,814,757 of NC_047650.1, read as the reverse complement.
CTTTGAATGCAATCGCAAGTATTAATCCTACCATTTGCTGCCAGCCACACGAAAAATTGAATTTTAGGCGGAGTCTTTGCCTTCCAGATTGAGCTGAAAGGGGGGAAGACATCTCTAGTGGTAGAGAGAAGAAAAGACCTGAAAGACTTGCAGGAAAAAGAACCCTGCTCCTCAATCTCCCAAGATCTCCGATCCGGTCTAGAACCGTATAATCTCACGTTCCCCAATATATCCAAAAGTATTACCACTTCTGCTATTTCAGCCTCGGACAAATTCCTTCTGAAATCAAAATCCCAATTGAGAGGCATCTCATGATTGTTAGCAAAACGGGCTATACTTTGATTTTTTCTCCTAGACAAGGAAGAGAGTCTAGGAAACAGATCTTTTAGAATCCCTTCTTTCAGCCAAAGATCCTCCCAAAATCTAATTTTCTCCCCATTTCCAACAGAAAATCTGCAGCATTGAAGAAAAGAATTATACCCTTTCGAAATTTCTCGCCAAGGATTCCTGCAAGACACCTTATCTATCTGTTTAGTATCCCACCCATTTGAGTCTAATCCGTACTTGCTCTTAATGATCCTATGCCATAGCGAATTGGTTTCAAGTGGAAATCTCCACAACCATTTAGCTCTGAGAGCTTCATTTCTTTCTCTTAAAGAGCCAATTCCAAGACCACCTTCCTCTTTCGATTTAGTCACCCTTACCCACCTGACCAAGTGACATTTCTTCCCTTCTTCTAGACCCTCCCATAAAAAGTTACGCATAAGTTGTTCTACTTTGGCGGCCACTCCTATAGGCATCTTAAACAATGACATATAGTAAGAAGGAATGCTGCTCAAAACCGCTTGGATTAGCGTTAACCTTCCACCTTTGGATAAGCAAGCCCTCTTCCATTTTTGAAGTCTTTTCTCCACCTTATCCAATACTGGATTCCAGAAATTAAGAGCTCTTGGGTTTCCCCGAGAGGCAGACCCAAGTAAACCATAGGCCAGCAACCAACCTCGCATCCCCAACTGCCCGCCATGTTATTCAGAGCTTCAATGCTAAAATTGATCCCCAGAATGCAACTTTTAGCCTTATTAATCTTCATTCCAGACACATCACAGAACAACTTCAACAGCTGCAACAGATTTAACCAATACTCTTCCTTGCCATCCAAAAGGAAAATGGTATCATCTGCAAATTGGAGGTGAGAAACTTCAACTTGATCATGACCAGAAACAATTCCATGAACTAGGTTAACATCTTGAGCCCTTTCTATTATTCTGCTTAAAACATCGCTAACCAAGGTAAATAGGAATGGAGATAACGGGTCCCCTTGTCTTAATCCCCTAGAGGCTCTAAACTTTCCTCTTGGTTTTCCATTAATCATAATGGAAAAGTTGGCAGATTCCAAGCAGCCGAAAATCCAGCCTCTCCATTTGACACCAAAGCCTTTCCTAGCCAGCACATCATCTACAAAATTCCACTCTACATGGTCATATGCTTTCTCGAAGTCAATTTTGAAAACCAGCCCTTTTCTATTCTGTTTTCTGACTTCCTCAACAACTTCATTTGCAACTAACACAGCATCTAGAATCTGTCTCTTTTGGACAAAGGCTCCCTGAGATTGGGATATAGTATTTCCAAGAACCTCCCTCAATCTTGAAGCCAAGACCTTGGATATCACTTTATAAAGGCTCGTAACAAGACTAATCGGTCTGAAATCAGTAACCTTCACGGAATTCGCCTTTTTAGGAATGAGGCAAATGAAAGTTTCATTTGTAACCCCATTAACGATTCCACTTTGAAAAAAATCTTGCATAACCTTCATGAGGTCTCCCTTGACAACCTCCCAGCAAGATTGGAAAAAACTCATGGAGAAACCATCTGGTCCCGGGGATTTGTCCTTGCCACAATCGAAAACTGCTTTCTGAACTTCCTCCAATTCAAAAGGGCGTTCGAGCCAATCAGCCTCCGTTTGGCTAATGGGACACCAATTTAGGCCATCAACTCCCCAGCCTGCATTTTCATTGCTGCTAAATAACCCTTTAAAGAATCTAATCACCTCCCTTTCAATGTTAGCCTCTACTTCTATAACTCCCAAATCCTCGACCTCTAATTTATCTATGTAATTTCTTTTCCTAACTCCATTTGCCACTTTGTGAAAAAATTTGGTATTCCCATCACCTTCTCTTGCCCATTTTACCTTTCCTCTTTGGCGCCATTTGACTTCCTCCTTCTGGGCCAAATCGCCAATCTTAAGAATAAGATTATCTCTTTCAGACCTCAGAAGGTGATCCAAGCCTTCAGATCCTTCACGTTGATCCAAAACCAGCAATCTAGCTTCTGCCTCCCGTAAATCCCGCTCTACATCCCCGAATTCCTCCTTGCTCCATACTTTCAATTTCGATTTTAGCATTTTTAACCTCGACATGAATTTGTATCCCTCCCATCCCGGAGTCTGGTCCTCATCCCACCACAGCTTTATCTTCCTCTTAAAATCCGGGTGCTTCAGCCACATATTTTCAAACCGGAATGGAGAAGGACCCCACTTTACCCTAGAGGTATCCAGCTCAATAGGGCAATGGTCAGAGGTAATTCGCGGCAAAGCTTTGTGGCGATAATGAGGGAAATGATCTTCCCAGCTGCCCGACACCAGAAATCTGTCCAGTCTTCTACAAACTGCATTTTCTCTTAGATTAGACCAAGTGAAAGAAGCGTTTAGGAGATTGGGATCCCGTAAATTTGTTTCTTGGATAAAATCATTAAAATCTCTCATGCTTTTAGTCACTCTTCCTTCGTTCGACTTTTCAGCTGAAAAGCGGACCACGTTAAAGTCCCCTCCAAGACACCACTTATCACCACAATACCCATACAAATCAGCCAATTCTTCCCAGAAACTAATTCTTTCCCTCTGTCTGCACGGGCCATATATCCCGGACAGCCACCAATCCGTCCCAATATTCTCTACAATTCTAATAGAAACAGAAAAATCGCCAACCATAGAATCGATTACCGAAACAGATTGGGAATTCCACAAAACTGCAATGCCACCAGATCTTCCCAAAGAGGGCGAGAAGACCCACTCCTTGAATCTTGACCCCCAGACACCTGTGACCAATTGTCTGTCCACAATCTCCTTTTTAGTTTCCAACAAAATTACTATGTCTGGTTTGAGTCTCCGTAGTTGCTCTTTGATCAGTAATCTTTTCCTTCTACTTCCCAGACCTCGAATATTCCAACTGATTATCTTCATTAATGAGAGAATAAATCCCTTTTCTTCTCATTACCATTTCCAGGGCCCGTCGAACCCGTGTCACCATTGGAATTACAAGGTTTACCATGTCTTCTGTGAGCCAAGTTCTTCTTTAGGGGCACCAGAGATATGTCCATTTTGTGCATCAACAATTTAGGTAAACCGTCATTGCGTCCATAACCTCGACGATTTCTTCTTTTTCTGGAATAATATATTACTTCTGGAATGGTGTCTGGGACAAAAGTTGCATCGTCATCAACTTCTAGGCCCGTCTGCACATCTGGCTGGATATTGGTAGGAAAACAGCCATCCACATCCCCATTAACACCACCAGGGTCATCGGGAGTAGCAAAAATCTCGTGAAGAATCCCCTCTTCATTAGCAAAAGCATCTGTATATTTCATTTCCTCATTCGAAGAAGTTTCGTCTTCGAATTTAGATTCCGACGATGGAACTTTGGCCATTGAATCCACAGATTCCGGGCAGATCGACGAACTGGAATCATCATCCTCTCTGTCTGCGATCAACGATGGGGGGAGGGAACAGACCTGCAGCGGTGCGCCTACACTAGAAAGTCGATCGTCGAAGTGAGATAGACCTTTTCTAAAGCCCCTACTTCCATCACCGTTTGCTCGGCCGAATCTGGATAGAAACTTGGTTTTGGGCTTCAACTTAGTTGCCGTACACTCACTCTTTGACTGGGGTGCAGAAATCTTTTTTTTTTTAACCCACAAATAAGACTCGGCCCACTAAAAGACCTAATATTTCCGAAAGGAATGGGCTCAGAGAAATAACCTCCAAAGGGGTTAAACTGGCCTGAAGGTTTCGAAATGGGCTCGCCATTAATTGGGCCCATCGTCAAAGCATTATCACTTGTGGCCTTATCAGATAATGCCGACATAAAAGGAGGGAGAATTAAATTCTCTGCCGCCCTGATAGAAGTCCCATCACCTTGGAACTTCTGGTTCTGCGCAGTTCCGCTGAAACAACTCCGATTTTCCTTCTCGAGCCAATCAAACTCATTAATATTGCTTCGAGCCCAGTCCACCTGGGAATTTTCAACAACCCTCCACTGTCTCTGAGTTGACAGAACTTCACCTCCAGCTACTGCCTAAATAGTCCCATTAGCAGAGATCCAAGGCTGTTCATGCCGTGATCTGGTGGGCCGGATTGCCAGAGAAATTGGTCTGATTTTCACTTGATAACTTTCTATTCCTTCTGTAAGGGTCAAGATTTCCGGTAAAAACCCAATGAAATTTTTTCTGGTTTTAATTCTTGCTTCGAACAGGTACTTGTAGTTTTCGGTCTGCTGGTCCACCTGAAGCAGTCCCCCACATTCCAAGCTGATGCGCTGGAAGAACTCCTTGCTCCACCAGTGCATAGGAAGCCCTTTAATTCCAATCCAGCCACCGTAGCTAACGATTTTGGGGATATAATTTTTCAGTCCATGTTCCCAGCTGTACAGCAAAACATCCGTTTGTCCCTCCACCGCCAGTTTTCCACTGCTACATACGTTCATCGCCTCTGATTTGCTGTCGCAGGTGAAGAAGGCCCTATTAATTTGATAAGGGAATAAATTAACGTTTTTATCCAACCGGCCTTCCATCGCCTTCCGGATACCCTCCCAGGGCTGGTGCAGTACTAACCTTTCACAAACCACCACCCAACTCTAGTTTGTCATGTCATCTGAACTGCCATACCCTTTTTCCTGCTCTTGTAACACCCCCTCATTCTGTACCGCCTCTTTGTAAGTCTTGCCCAATACTCTGTCTCTGTCACTCACAGCTGTGTTGCCATCTTCTTCTGTGAACCCGTGTCTACTCGTTCTGTTTTTCCCTTTTAGAATTCCTTCTAAATTCTCTTTGATCTGAATCCACCCGCTATCGTTCTTACCCTGGGGGATCACCACAGACTTCAAGAATCCGTGTACGCACTTGGTCAGTCTCAGATAGTATCCTTTCCAGTTATGACCCTTTTCTAACCACACTTGGTAAGAGTCCCCCCTGTACCTTCTGAAGACATTCTGTACCTTGTCATCCAGGATTAACTGCAATTCTTTGATTAACCACTCTACGCAGCTAAGTTCCAAGGAAACGTGGAAAAGACGTTCTTTAACCTTCTCTGTGATTAGGATGGACCCTCCATACGATAGATCATCTATCTTAATTCGGAACTCCTTTGATTCAATGTTGAAGAACCTTGGCATATGTCTCTTACTCACCTCTCCCTCATTATGTTTCCTACCCCCTCTTTCTGTTTCCCTCGCTCTCTCACCCTCACTTTCTCCCATCACTCTAAACTATTTCTATCTGTTCTATTGAATATCTAGAACATCTCATTGTTTTCTCTCCAGTTTCACAGCATGTCTCAAGCCCAAAAGGACAGCAGACAATGAAGATCCATAAGAACATAGGAACTTCAAACTACTAGAAAGACCCTGTGTATTGGAAACCTGTTCCACGATGCACTTGCCATTTACTTTACCTTAATATTTAGTTCTCTGTTACGAAATGGACACTACTGAAATATAAATCACATTCACCAACAGTCAGCACAACTACATGTTAAAAGATGTGAGAAAATTTTCCCAAATTATTAACTCCATCAGTTATCCAACAGGAAGCTCCACTGCAACTTTTATTTCACTTAATTCATGAAAAAAATATTAACCCCACCCTGCGGAAAGGAATATGAGGAGTAAGTTTATGCTCCATATATCCACTTTTCCAATCGCATGTGCATAGGGCAGAGGTAGATGAGCAGAACACGCATATATCCACATCAGACACTTTTTTGGTCTGACCATCAACATTATATATACACACCAAATCAGCCCTAAATAGGAATTTGGAACCAGTCTGTCTAGGAAGTATAAATTGTTGCTCACTTTTTAACTTTTTTAAACAAAATTATAGACAAACAGGGTGCAAGACCCTTGATCCGTGAAAAGATGCATTATGTCCAAAGGGAAGTGATGCATTTTGATCATTCAGAAAAACCAATGATTTAGTTACCTGGAATTCTTCATAAGGGTTCAAGAAAGGGTTATGATAATTCAGAGCAACCACAAAGCCAATAGAAATCTGAAAAATCAAGTGAAAAGCACATTAATATTGCACTACCTAACCCAGAACCACGTTTTAGTACTGAATAGCACAGCAAATATTTTTAAACCATTATTAAATAGAGAATTATTCATTAAAAAAAATATAGCTACCTGTCTATCTTTCATGTGGTACAAAAATGAACCCCCGTATGTCTTTTGATCCAAGGGCCAACCCAGAGTGTGCAGCACAGCACCGGGGTCGTGCTTTCCTTCATCAATTTCCCAAACCTGAGAACATATGGTGTTGGGGAAAACTACATCCAATAAATAGTTGAATTATGGTATTATAAAATGCTTATCTTCACAGACTCTGTACAAATCACAAAAACTTGTGTGGTTGATCAAACAAACCAGCTTTCAACTCAGACTAGTATCAGTATGTCTGTTTGTGACAATTGCTTTTATTTTAGTTAACAAAAACCACCTCAACTTCAACTACGCCCAAGAACATTTTTGAAGAACATAATTGTCTTTGAATAAATAATCCACAATCATGTTATTATAAAAGTGTCAAAGAAAAAAAAAACAAACTAAATAACCAATAGAAAAAGAAAAGGAGGAGGGCAACTAAAACTGAGCACTGTCAATTAAAATCATTGTAATCCCAATTCTCATATAAACATCTGCACAAATTAAAACTATTGATGGTAGCTCGGCTATGACTGTTAGAGTTGCCAAATGGTAAGCACATTGTGTGCTTAATCCTCAAATGAAAGATAAATATCAGCTAAAATGTCTCTCTAAAACAGCCGTAAGAATACAACTGGTATCTAAAATATAAGTTATTTATCTTCTTTGATTAGTGCATTACCTCTTTAATTCCCAAAGCATACGTCTGATGTTGAGCATCTCCCTTTTCTCTCAAGTTGTACTTTTTCATTATTTGCTGTTATAGAAATAGATCCTGACATTAGATTTACATGTGGATATCAAATATTTTAAGCTTAGAATCAATGGAACCTGTTGGAGGTAAAGGAAATGTTTTGGAAACCTCTGATAATGATCCTCGACACCCTTCAGCTAGAAGTGTTACTCGCCCTGCATATGAGTCTCATACTCTCATCAGTACATGTAAGCAAACCAGTTCACAGAAACATTTAAAGCAAGTGGAAAATGATTCTCTGTCCTTGGGAGTTGTGACAGTTCTAACAGGCATCGCAAGAAGGAGAAAAGCCTAAAGATAGTAACCTTGAAAGCTCGAAAACATGACTCGATCACTTAAAGATCTACGAATCCTAATAGAACATGCAGCATTGCTATAAAGCTTGCATCAAGTTACTTTACAATCTAAAAAAAATGGTAATACCAGATTCTAGTAACAGAACATGTGCTACACATGCTCAGAGTGAGGCTTTCCAATTTTAAATATTTTTTTGTCCATACAGATATGTGCATATCTTACATGCATGAGGACAACATGTGTGGGTGTGTTTCTCTGTCTCTGTGTGTGTGTCTGTGAGAGAGAGAGAGAGAGAGAGAGAGAGAGAGAGAGAGAGCTGCCTTTCAGTTCTATGCCACGTTGGAAATTTTCCTTCTTTGAACCATCTTTTGCAACTCCCATATCATTAGTTCCAATGCCAATAACCGTGTCGTTTGCATCATATAATATCTGACAAATAAGATCACTTGTGAACACAAGTATTCAACAGTACGTGGAGAAACAGCAAGAGAAAATGAACAGGAGTACCTCACTAGCTGCAAAGCCTGGATATATTTCTACTCCCAACTCTTCTGCCTTCACTCCCATCCATCGTACTAATTGACTTAAACTACATCACAAGGTCCACAGTAAAGAGCTATTTAATGAATTTGAAGCGTAACTGTAATGTATCACAAAGATTATACATGAAAGCAACATTCAATAATAATGAAAATAAGTACTGGGAAAAAAAAAGATAAAAAAAAAAAGCAAAAGGGAGCTTTAAGAAGAGGTTGCAAATTTTGAAGATGATCAAATGTTTCTCTTCTTTCAAGAAGACTCTATTTCTATCACAAAACCACACAGGAGCAACAAGACCAACATGGATAAGAAAACTTCATATAAGATATGAGTTAAAGTGGTACCAAAAATTCTGATTTTAGACTTTTACTGGCTTTTTCTTTTCTCCCTTTAAGTTGAGGTCTCATATTTAATACTAGATCTTCTTAAGTTCCGTTAGCTCCAATATGGATTAAGCCATTAAATAGAACTGGGTTCTCGAGGGGAAAACAACGGCTCATCAACATTGTGGATGAGAACAGATAAGACTTATGAGAGAAACACCCAGAAGAATTTCTAGACAAATTTCATATCTAAGTCATAGCTTAGTTGCCAGTTAGTGCATTCTTGATAACTTCCAGCAGAACTAAAGAGACCAAAAAAAGACAAGGAATCATAATGGTGCAAAATGCATGGCAACTAATTGCACAATTTTGAAGTACCTTATAACATAATTTCCCTTATTACTAAAAGGAGATGGCAGTGAAAATGCACGATCCTTGGTAAGAAACCAAAACTTGTCAGAAGTCACAGGGACAGTAATTGGTGACTGCAAATAAAGTTGGCAAAAAATATCTATTAAAATAAAAGGCATTAAAATGTAAATTAGTAAGTGACAAATGACTTCCGAGGTTAGCATTTCACATTATCAGATAAAACCCTGATCCCTGCATTTATTTTGGGGCAAAAGAATGGATTGCATGTGGAAAAAAATAGCCTACATCCATTTGTTCAAATATGACTGTGAACATGAAAGCTGTATCAGAATCAATTATGAAAACTGTCCACTCAAACTTTTTCGATCGGACCCCTTTTTCGGAAGTAAAAGTATTCAACTAAGCACAAAGAAGTAAAAGTGCAATCCACTTGAGAAGACCGATAGACTGCCCAAAACTATCTGGGTACGGCACTAGGCAACATGAGCAATAATAACACCTTCCAATTGTAATTTGAGTGGTTTGGACATATGACAAAATTAGTGACTCAAAAGGAACCAACATCAATGCACAAGTAAAGAGTTCAACTGCTTAGCCAAAATGAAAGGGAAAAGGGTAAACAGGTTCAAGTAAACCTGTGCCTTATAGGCAACAGAAACCGGCCGGAAGGTTGGGGGCGGGGATAAGTACCTCTTCCTCTTTCCATTGTGGGAGAAGTTCATTCAGTGCCCGTGGCTCAAAAACATTGCCAGAAATAATGTGAGCACCTATTAGAAATCAGAAAAGTGACAAAAGGATAAAAGTATAAGCAACTGTAATCTCAATTCAATTATACAAAAGTCAATAATCAATCTTGACATTTAAATTCACAAGGATATTCCATTTATCACACAAAAGAACTCATTCAACGTTTTTATTTATGTATAATTATTTATAAGAGTACTATAAAGATTCAACCTATCCAACCCGTACCATGAAAACCAATTATAGTACAGTCTACATATTATGCAACATACCCACTTCAGCTCCTTTCTCCACAACACAAACAGATAAATCAACATCCTTTTCACGGCACAATTGCTTCAACTTTATCGCCGCCGATAGACCGGCCGGTCCAGCCCCAACAATGACAACATCATATTGAATAGACTCTCTGTCCGGTTCACTACAGAAACTCCTGGTTTCAGCCACAACACTCTGAGCCCTCAAAAACCCATTTGCCCTTAAATTTACACAATTCAGACAATACCCAGATGAGAACAGCCGTCGAGAACCAATCTGCGATCCTAAAGAACAAAACCTTCGACCCAAAAGCTGAATGTGCGGATACCCATTTATGATATGGGTTGATTTTGGCGAATTGGAATGTTCTATAGGAGATGCAGATGGATTGGGGGAGATTGAAGTTGAGCCTATTGAATTGCAAATATGGGTTTGCGAGTAACTGGATGAAAGTGAGGATGAAGAGCTTGGTTTTCTGAAAGAGTGGGATTTGGATAGAAGCCTGAGCATTGTATGGAGAGACCCTGGGTGAGTTGTGATTATTGTGAAAGATGATATGCTTGTTTTTGTGATTCTTATTCCTGCAATTCTTCATATAAAGTAGTGGAGCCCACTTAATATTTGTTTGTAGACTTTGGTGCATAAGTTTATTGCACATTTACGGGCATCATTTCCTTAGCCTATAAATAAGACATTATTGTGCCTTTGCATGTACACCTCCAATTGAGAGAAGAATGAGAGTCAGGCAGAGAAGAGGAAGAGAAGGAAGAAAGAGGGTGAGTGAGTGGAGAGGAAAGAGAGCAGAGAGAAATTCTCCAAGAGAGAAAATTCAGTGAGCCACACATATTGTAAACTCTAAAGTTGTAGCCCTATTATTTTATATAGTGAAAAAGTTATTGCTGCTGCTCTCCGAGGACGTAGGCATAGCCGAACCTCGTTAAATGCTGTGTCTCATCTACTTTACGTGCAGCTCAATATTCGCACATATTCCAGTTCATTTTATAACACGTTATCAGCACGAAAAGCTCTCAACGTGGGATATGTTTTGATGAACCCAGGAGATAAGCACTCTGTTTTCTTTATATTGTTTATTTATTATTATTACTATTCATCATGCTCAACATATCTATCCCTTCATAGATCCTGAGTTTGACTGCATCTATTATGGCCCATCAGATAAGTAGTTCCTCAAGTATGCTCTGGAGGCCGACTCTTATGACTTGCCTAGGTTTGATGGTTTGAATTTTATAAGGGGGTGGCAGGGAAAGAAGATAATGTTTGTGGATGTAGATGCCCAAAGTTTTTTTTTTTTTTTTCACAAAGATAGCTGCACATGCCCACCAAGTTAGATTCCAAATTGCTTTAGGTGTAGGTCACTCAAGTGTTGGCACCTACTTCATCTTTTTATCTCTAGCCTTTTGACAAAGTGGCATGTGCCATCATTTCCCCATTTGAAAAGCCCCCGTATGACAAATAAGGAAGCTAGCAAATAAGCTCCCTATCTTTTCAATTATTATTATTTTATACTATTTAATATCAATATTGGTGCATGTGTGTGCAGATTATAGGAGAAAAACATTTGATTTGGGGAGACAAGCGTGCTATCTTCCACAAACGATAACAATATAATATAATATTATCTGATCGTGGTGTTGATAATAACCCACCAACAATTGCCTTTAATTTATATATACAATAATTCTATTATTAGCTTTAATGGACGGTTTCACCTTCTATATTTTCAGTGGTGGTTTTTATCCCCACAACTATTTTATTTACTGTATGGTGCAAGTTCATTACCCATACAATTTATTTACTGTATAATGTAGGTTTATTATTCATACAACAATATTTATTTAAAAGGGTGGTGCGGGTTTATCGTTCACGCCTTTACTTTTATGTATGGAGCAGAATTAGTGCCCATACAAGCACGTTTACTTTGTCGCAAATTTACTTTTACTTAAAGTATGATGTGGAATTAACCCTCATACTTTATGAATTTACTTTACCGCACATTTAATTTTATTTAAAGTATGGTGCGGGATTAACGTCCATACATCAAGCAATTTAATTTATGAATTTATTTTACCGCACATTTACATTTATTTAAAGTATGGTGCGGTTTTATCGTCCATACCAGTAATTTATTTACCAGCAATTTATTTTATGGATTAATTGTGCTGTATGATGAGTTTTTATAGTATGCAGATCAGGACCAGAAGTTCCTTGATCCTCATCATACAATTACATCAGGACTTGAAGATCCTTGATGATGATATTGATATGAGAGCTGGCAGTCTCTCCGGTACTATACTTGTAAACAAGAGATCGGACTTGAAGATCCTTGATCCTTGATCCTTGACATGTAAATAAGGACCTAGAGTTCCTTGATGATGTAACAGTACCGTATTGGTTAAAAGTGCCGTACACATGAATAATAACTGTACTGGCAAATGTACTGCACACATGAATATATATGTATTCATGACTTGATGAATAGTACTATACACATGAATAGTGACGTATGCATAAATATTAACCATTTTGGGTAAACCGTCACTATATACAAAAGGGAACCTGCAGTTCCTTAAACTCATGGATGAGCAATTAAATGAGATGCCTAAGTTTCTCAAAATATGGACAATTATGTAAGGACTTGAAGTCCCAAAATATGTACAGAAAATTGTAAAAATGTCCATACCATGAGAATATGTGATTTTGGCCCGAAGTTCAAAATCTAAGGGGATTGAATGTCCATACCATGAGAATATGTGATTTTGGCCTGAAGTTCAAAATCTAACAGTGTTGAGAACCTAAAGTTCCAACAGTTAAATGGACAACCCTTGAGGTATTATTGCAAATTGTGGTACACCACATATTTCTTTGGCATAAGAGAATGATGAATTTAATAAAGTTCGATTTTGTTATAATCGACACCTCAAGGAAGAAATATATTTTGTGAATCCGGTTGTTCAGAATACACCGTGAAATGGATAATATCAGTATAAACTTCAAATGATGAATTGAGGCTCCCCACATATTTTGTTATATCTGGGTCGAAAGCCCATGGATCCAAATATATGAGAGATCCTGAACTTGAAGTTGTGGGTATATAGTAGTTAATGCTCTTCACTACTATATTGTGATATTAGCGTGGCTTTTACTCAATCCATATTTCATGTCCATTTGAAAAGGGCAAATAAATTATGAGTTTGTGTTTAGCCCAGGCCATAAGTTACGGGCTCACATGCGTTGAAATATGAAATTTGGGAGAGTCGATGTGGTTATTTGAACCTATAAGGCACAAGGTTCCAAACCGTCATTTTGAAAAGACGTAAAAACCACAGGTGCAAGTTTAAGAATGTGCGCAATTATTATAACAGGAAAGGAGCATATAACAGATAGATTTTTCCACCTGCAATGAAGGTGCAGGCCCTGTAAAATCTATAAAATTACATTATGTTCTGGAAGCCTCTGAAGGAAGAGGACGACGCCTCTTAAGCTTAGCCATGAGCCTCTCATGGTCTCCCAAAATTCTTTCATTGGAGACCTGCAGCATGTCTAGCCTTCTCAGTGTATCAACAGAGTACGAACTCACCAGTTTCAACAAGGCATTATTCTCTCCTTTAAGTTTCTCAACCTCCTGTTGAGACTCATGAAGCATTCTTTGAAGAGACGAATTTTCAGTTGTTAGCTTCTGAACCTCGTTTGCTCTAGCACGCAAACGATCAGCCATGTTAGAAACAGAAGCAGCAATTTGAATGCTAAAAGCCATTGAGTCATCAATAGCCTCTTCCTCAGACCTCCCTGTTAACAATATTTCATCCATTGGAGTAATGAAATTCCTAGCTACTATGACAGCAGTAGCATCATTCATCATCACAGAATCATTAACTGTGAGATGACGATTTTGGGATACAAAGGATGGACGCCAAACTTTGGCGTCAATGGTTGTTGTGGGAGCATCATTTAAATTGAAATAATTTGGGCAGGAAGAAGAGGAAGCCATTTTAAGAAGGTTTCGAAGAAAGTCTTACAAAAACTAAAGTTTCAGAAAATGAAGGAAGTTGAGTTGAAACGCAGCTGCTCCAATCAAGTTTTGCAAAGGCAATATCTATAGACGAAAATGTGGCAACATTTCCAGGATCCCAATATCTTCTCGAATCCCCATATTATCTTTTTCTTTCCCAGAGTCCAAAACTTCACGTGGCCTCTAATAATGCCTGTCGGCACTTTCGGCATTTTCAAGTATTATTTTCGTCAAAGCCGATCTTGCTTTACGGATTTCACGGAGCTATTTTTTCAAAAGTATCCCGAGAATCTCGCAATTTTTCCTATGGTTAATTTGAAATTCACCGGTTCTACCTATTCATTGTATTTGTGTATAAATGTGTTACTAACGAAATTTTCTTTGCAGAAGACATCCAGTTTTCTCCATACCTAGTGATGCGATATCTACTTGTTTTTCTTATCAGTAAGCACTCAATATGCCCGAGAAGCAAGACTATCTCTGATCATCCATTCAGGAAGCAAGACTATCCCTGATCACGTTTCCGCTACATCAGGAAACTGTGAAGGCGACCTTATGCTCTAATCTCCTGAGGTCCTTCTAGACTAGGAGAAATGAGAGCTTGTTGTTTGCTCCCACCAGCTTCCTTCCTTGATTGCTTACCTTACCTTGCAATCAATATCACAATTTTTGTATCTTTTCTTTTTTTTTATAACTCTCTGTTCATAAGGGATTTTATTTCTTTAGAATGAACATCTGAAGAAAGAATCCATGAAGTGATCCTAACTCTGAGGGTTATTTGTTTTTGACAGAGAAAAGAATTGTGATTTTTGCTTTTGCAGGATATAACTAGATCATCAAGCACTACATTATATTTACTGGGCCGATACAAGCTTGAATGATACTTGAGAAAAGTTTCTCCCACCTAAGGATGTAAGCAATACTTGTGTTATTTTATGCTTATATACTTATTTGATATTTTATCTTGAAAGGTAACCAAATGGGGAGATAAGTCCGTTCCAAAAGAATGGCTTGTATGTATCCATGAATTATTAATGCAAATTTTACAGATTGCAAGTTGGATACATTGATAATACACTGCACAGATTAAAGTCCCATAAGAACAAAATATGGGTATAGCAGTGATCAATATGATGCACGCCTGTTGCGTAGCAAATGATGTGGATTGAAGTCCCGAAAGGACAATCCTTTGACATGTCAATATTGATATTGTGCACGCCCAATGCGTAGCAAATTGTATGGGTTAAAGTCCCAGAAATTAATTGACATGTATGTATTAATCTGTGGCATGCCTGCAGCATGATAGATATATGGGTTCTAAATGTTCCAACTCCTAAATGGAGATTATCCACGCCCTACTATAAAATAACGCTCCATTGGAGGTTATAATCACATTCTCACATAATAAAAGCCCCCTACAGTGGCTTGGGTACCCAAAAAGCAAAAAAATGCTTATAATTGATGTATCGCGCATGCACATGAGAATGGTGGGATCACTACTACAAAAAGTGAAAAAGATGACCAGAAAACAACGACGGTCCAAGTGAAAACCGTCGTGGTTTTTAAAAAGACGACAGTTCTAAAAACACCGTCGTGTTATACCACCTTAGACAACTAAAAATGGAGATTCAAATGGCTGTTCAAAAACAACGACGTACCTAATTAAACAACCGACGTCTATTTGAAACAGATTTCTGCAGTGTAAAATCAAAGCCAACAAAGAACGGCAGAAGTTATGAATCGACCGACGTAGAAAGTAAAGACGACGATTTCAATAAAAGCCGCCGTTTTTTTACTCATAAAATAACACTGACAAGGTTTTTTTTTCGTATAAGGCGCCATTATATAATTACAAACAAATCCACGGCTTTAAAATACAAAATATCGCCGTATTAAATTAATTTACAACGACGGAAAATATAAATATATCGACGTCATTATCGTATAGTTCTACGACGTTATCTTTAAATCGTACTATAAAATTTAACGTCGTATTTATTCATTTTATACGTCGTACCTTTAATTTAAACCGTCGTCTTAATAAGAATTTTTGTTAACAATTTTTTTCTTTGATTTTCTTATCCTACGTCGGTAGATCTACTTAATGACAAGAATTGAAATAACCACGACGGTTTATATAGAAAACCGCCGACATAACCAGATTTTTCTGAGATCCCAAGGGTTACGAAATCTTACCATATTGAACTCTGTTCCACATCATAATCTTAACAGATGACACAGATTTGCAATCAGAGAGACAATTTTTTGGAAGTTGATGATGTGTGTGCTTTTGTGTATCTACAAATATTATACCTAACGTCGTTGCACATTTGCAATCAGAGAGACAATTTTCAACGACGGTTATATTATACCTAACGACGTTTAAAAAACAAATCAACGTCGCTCAACAAATATATGACGTCGTCTTAGTCTTACTTAAGACGACGAAAAACGTCAACAGTAATACAAAAACAGTCGTTGTTTTTATGCTCTTATTTTTTTTAAATCTGTCATCCAAAAAAGAAAATTTACATATTCCAGAACATTAATTTCCTTCATTTTAAATTTCTTTGATTTTCAGGTTTCTTCATTCCAGCACATCTGATCTTCAGATTTCCCTGAGAAGCTAACTTTCCTTCGACAGCGAGTGGAGGCCAGGCTTGCATCTCTTTTGATGGAAAGCAAGGAGTATTCGGAAGCACTAAGTGTCCTATATCAGGCTTGATCAAGGAAGTGAGAAGGCTAGTTGCAAGCTTCTTCTTGTGGACATAGATTTGATGCAAGTAAGCTCAATTTCTCTTTGAGAAAGACATCCAAATTATTGTCTTTGAGATGTGAGAGACAGTGTCTCTGAGAGAGGAAGAACCTGGAACCCTAAATGTAAACCTAAAATGAATGAAAGCGACAAATTTATAGAATAAATTTTTAAAACCAACGGCGGTCCTTACAAAAAAATCGCCGTTTAAATTGTAAAATCAACGTCGGTATGACCGATGTATATTACAGAAATCCACGTCGGTAAATTAATAAAAACGACGTGTTAAATAATCTACCATGACGCGAGTTATTACTTATGTAATTTAATTTTTGAGTTTACTACGACGGTACCTACAACACTACTGTCGTATTT
>NC_047650.1:17789957-17797736 GCF_902201215.1 Prunus dulcis | reverse complement strand
CGCTTTTGAAAGCGCCGAAGGCAGCGCGATCGTCAGTGTCTGGGCAGCGGGAGTATTCATGGCTGAACCGAGCTGCATACTCCCGAAGGGGTTCGTCCTCAGCTTGCCGAAGCATATACAAGTCGTCGGCAGAATATAGGTGATCAGTCTGGATCATAAAATGGTCCAGGAACGTCTGCTTGAGACTATCAAAGGAGTTGATGGTGCGGGGATGGAGCCTGTAGAACCAATTCAGGGCCGCGCCGCTGAGGGTGGAAGGGAAGAGGAGGCACATGCCTTCATCAGTAAGGCCTTTGCACCCAAGGGCAGACTGGAAGGAGAGGATGTGGGTGAGAGGATCCTCCGTGCCAGTGTAGAAAGCGATGCGGAGGGGCTGGATATCTTTCTCCTGGTGGTAGTGGAGGATACGCTCGGTAAAAGGCCCTGGCCGTGGTTTCGCCCAGAGGGGTTGATGGCTGCGATGCTGCTCGCTTTCCAGGCGCCGGACCTTCTCGAAGAGAAGCCTCATAGCCGGGCCGGCATGAGGAAGAGTTTCAAGCGCCAAAGGCCCGGGGGTGGGATAGACAGGGGCTGGGGAATGTTCCCAATCTTCTGAATTATAGAATTCCCCACCATCCGAGTCCCCGACACCTTCTCCGTTAGGTGCGCGGACGGGGGCTGGAGATGGGCCCAGGTGTGCCACCCTTGGGTCCTCGAGGTTGACAGGGATAGGGATCGGCCTTGGCTGACGGTCCGAGATGCGATCCCGGCAATCTTGGTAGATCCTGACTGGCTCATGAGGCCGGTCCTTCGGTGGGGGAACGCAAAGGGGTCGCGACGGGGCTTGCTCCGGATGAAGGTGGTCTTTTCCCTTGCGGATCCTAGAGTTGGCCGGGGAGCTGTGGCTGGAATGTGCTGGCTGGTTCGGCTGAGGATTCCCAACGTTCTGGGTCAGGTTTTGTTGGGCATCCTGGGCTTGAGCCCTCTCCTGGTTCCGCTTTAGAACACGAAAGTCATGCTCTAGCTCAGCATTCCGGGTATGAAGATGCTCGTACTTCTCCGACATCTTAGTCATACTATCACGGAGGCGCTCCAGTTCTGCCTGGAGAGAGGCGTCTCCCGGAGATTTCCTTCGGGAAGTACCCTCGCGGGGGGTCTGGTGCTGGGTATCGCGGCTATCCTCGGTCGGCATAGCAGAATGGGGGGTGAAGAAGAGGCGACGGGGCCTGAGGGGTGAAGGAGCCAGCTGGGCTGATAGAGAAAGAAGGGATTCAAGTGTCGAATTCCCACAGACGGCGCCAAACTGCTGATGCTCAAAATGGCTCGGCCACTATTTGAGTCCAACTTAGTGATTAGAGGTACTAGGTCTTCAGCAGGGAAGAAGGCTGAAGCCCTTGGGTGAAATGGATTGGTAAGACCTGCAGAAGGTAAAAAGAGGAGAAGCAACCATTAAGCTTCGGACGCCGGTGTGGTGTCGGCCGAAGGCTCTCCGATGCCTAAGTCAGTTACAGGTAGTAATTCTGGCAGAGTAACAGTGAAAGTAGGGGAATAGTCTCTCTGTTTTACCTGGGTACTGTTCCCTACTTATAGGGAAGTGAAAGTGGGAGCTTTGCACAAAGTTCCAATGTGGGACTTTGTGCAAGCCGTTGTGGTGGCGACGCGTGTCCTGGAGATTAGGTTTGGCATTTGGGAGCTTCGGCAGGTGTCTGGCACCTCGGAAGTGTGTCTTCCGTCGGCATGGGAGAAGGCGTGGTTGCCTTGGTGCTAGTCGCTTTGATGCTGGGTCTGCTCGACCTCAGAAGTGTGTCTTCCTTCGGCATGGGAGAAGGCGTGGTTGCCTTGGTGCTAGTCGCTTTGTGGCTGGGACTGCTCGGTTCATTATGGTGTAAACATGGTTCAACTGTATTTGATAGCTCACGGTATTGATAAACCATGTCGGCCACCTGGGAAGAGCTTTTCCACCACACAGCGATTTTCCAAGAAGCTCTCTCCTTTTCTCTTTAATCCATTATTGCCTAACTAAAACCTCTTCTCCACTAATCCCATAACACTAGCATCTTCTTCTCGTTGTTTTCAGTCTGGGCAAGATGGAAATCAGATAATTAAAGAAAGAAAGCAGAGGATCCGTCTTGGAAAGTTCCTTTCTTTTTCTATGTAAATTCCTCCTTTTTCCCAGTAACCAAACAGAGGTATTTATGTCTCAAAGAAAAGCACTTGCTTATTAGCCGTTGAAATTGAGAGAGCAACAACTGGTTTCCTGGTTTGCAAATACTCGTCGTGGAGATCAGTCTTCTTCTGAGCCATCTTTAACACCTAGTAGTAATCTTTACAGGCCCTCCTTGAGTTTCAGGGATGAGCTCCTACAACTATAATTTTTATGACGAGCCCATAAAGGTAGTGGTCACTCAAAACTTGATCATAACCATAGCTAGCCAGCCAAGCTAGCCTAACAGTTTTTTTGTTGTTGCATATATTTCTTGATTGGTATCTTTAATTTTTAATTGAATTTATAATTAGCTAGTTACTTTTCTTCTATAGGCTACTTCAGAATCAGCAGAGTGGATATTTTTTGCCACTATCCTTGGCCTACAGATGTTGTCAGCTGCTTGTGATCAGGCTTCCTCCCCAAGAAAATCCCAGTATGCACTGTTTGGTATGCTGTTGGCTATTGCAGCTGTGCTCATTTCCATCTGGGAGCTAACTTACAGAGGTAAAAAGGAAAGAGTTGTGTTGAGGAGATGGGGAATGCTCCGGTGGTTTTATGTTCCACCTCCTCGTAATACGCTTTTTGGTACTCTTCCTGACGTTTATGGATTAGCTGCTGGCATCTCACAGTGCATTTTCTGTATAGTTCAGTATGTTGACTGCCTTCGGCATGTTGATAATCCTTTCAAAGCATCCCTTTTGCCTGCCATATTTCTTCTGTGTTTAGGTGGTTCAAAACTAAGTAATAACCGAATGAACGCCAATACCACTGATAACAACATCTTGAGAAAGCCTTTGGATAGTAATTCCTTTACCTCTACAATTATGTTTTTTTTTTTTTTTTCTCCTGTTAAAATCTTTTTCTTTTTCTGTTAAATTAATAATGTTGTGGGTTCATACATTAGGTCAGACTATTCATGTTCAAGATAACAAGGACTCCAGGGAAAATTCTTCAAGGTAAACACGAATTACTGCTCATCTGCTGCTTAATTAATTTGCATATTAAATCTTTTTGCAGCTTTTTAGTGTTAGATAATACAAAAGGAAGGCGTCTTCTTCTTTTTTTATTTATTTATTTAGTTTTGGAAGGAGACGATATGGAAATTTTAAGAAATAATTAAGAGGATTTTAATGGATATCACATGGGAATTCTACTTTATTTCTATCAACACAAAATGTGAAGACTAAAGTGCGAGCAGATGGAGAGAGATTGGCTAATTAAGCTAGCTCTCTAGCTCTAATAAACAAGACAGGCGTAAAAGATTGCTTTCTTTTCTCTGTATGCTTTTTCATCTGTATGCATGGCTTCCATTCCACTAATAGAAAATATTATCTCAATCTGTTGGTTTGTAGCACGGAAGAAACTTCTAAGCATGCAACCGCGAAGTATTATGCACCTACAAATATACCATCTCTGGATGACCAGGAGGTAGAGGTACCAATTAAATTACTATTTAAAGTAAATTATTTCCAAAACATATATTCAGAGATCTCTCTAATAATTTTATTTGAGGGACACCCTTTAGGATATTCTACGATTTTTTTTTTCCAATGATCCAAACTATCTATTTTTTTAGGTCTACATTCATAGATCATCCTTGTAAAAAATTAGACAAATCGGAAACTGTTTCGACATGCAATTGTATTCTACAAAATTAATGAACACAGTGCTTCAAGAAAGTACTAAAACTTCAATAACTCAATTGAGTGGTCAAACGATATCGGATTCAAGTGATTTTTTGTAGAGATGATCTTTGAATGATTATGTAAAACATTTGACAGTTTGGATTAGTGAATTCAATGCGGAGTAGACTCTACAAAAGTGTCCCTCAAATAAGCTAATTTGAGGGATCCTTCAATGGAAGCTTTCTGTATATATATATATATATACAGTCCCCTTCTATTGAGGGATCCCTCAAATATTTGAGGGACGCCCTTTAAGGTACCCTACAATTTTTTTTTCTAATGATCCAAACAATCTATTTTTTAGGTCTTCATTCATAGATCATCCTTACAAAAAATTAGATAAATCGGAAAACGTTTCGACATCCAATTGTGTCATACAAAATCAATGAACACGTTCATTCAAGAAAGTACTAAAATTTCAATAACTCAAATGAGTGGTCAAATGATATCGGATTCAAGTAATTTTTTGTAGAGATGATCTTTGAATGAGTATCTACAAAACAGACGGTTTGGATGAGTGAAATACAATCCGGAGTGTGGCCTACAAACAAGGAGTGTCCCTCAAATAAGTTTATTTGAGGGGTCCTTCAAATAAGTTTATTTGAGGGATCCCTCAATGGAAGCTCTCTGTATATATATATATATATATATATGTATAGTTTTTGGGAGGAAATGATGTATCCAAAAGGCTTAAGTTATGAAGTCCCATATGTATCACGGAATGTTAATTTGGAGGTCACTTTGGGAAGGCCACATCGGGATTGAATACGATAAAGAAAAATTAAAAATTAGGTATTAGATATAACAACTAATTAGGATTTGAGACATAGAGTATTTATGTTTGGATTTTAATATCTAGGAATAAAATTTTGTTTTGAATTAGGGCAAAGAGGAGGCCCAAACGTGAAATAAATTTTTTTTTTTTTAAAAAAACCATTGACTATTAATATAAATATTGCGTAACTGACAAAATACCACAAAAACATGGTTGGTGAAGTGGTTTGTAAATGAGGCTTTCCTCCTTTGAGGGTCAAGGTTTGAGTCTCTTCTTGAACACTAAATTTCTTATTTTTTTTAGGTTGAGAGCAACATAGTTGGTTGCCGACGAGTGGCTAGCCAGGAGGTGCTGGCTGGCGATGGGCACATCGGTGGTGGCTGGGATGAGGCGATGGCTAAGCAGGTGCTGCAAGTGGCTCAAGAATGGCAACAATGGCGGTGGCGATTGCAATGGCGGCAACGTGGACATTTGATATGACTTTGAAGTAGTGACGTTGTATGTAATTTTAATTTTTTATTGTAAAAATAGGTACTACGTACTTTTTGGTGTTTGGCCTTATACTAATTATGTGAAATTGTATTCCTATCTTCCAAATTAGTAAACTATATAGTGTCTTAAAATAAAAGCTTCTTTTTATTGATAGAATCTACTAATCACTTTTAATTCATTATTATATTATGTCTTTGAATGGATGAGTGCTCCCACGGGGATGAGAATCCCGACCGAAGAAATTAGAAGAAAAACAGGATTCAAATCTTCTACTTTGATTTTCTCTACTAAGATCTGCTTGACTTTCACTCCCCACATGCCACGTCATTTAATTTTCAATCCAAAGAATTTAAAGTTGACACATCACCTTTAAAACAAAGACTCAAAATTTTCATAATAAAAAAAAAAAATCCTAATTAAAACATCAAGGGGGGTGTATTCAATTGAGATTTTAAAAGACTATTTATGGATAAATAAGTCCAGTGGATTTTAAAAGACTATTTAAGAATGTAATGACTTATAAGATTTTTTTAAAAGAGTTTAAAAAAATCCTAATAGTCCTTATTGAATACCACAAGACTTGTTTAGATTATTTAAAAGTCTTAATTGAATACCACAAGACTTATTTATCTCAAAATAGTCTTTTAAAATCATAATTGAATACACCCTCCCCAAATTTATGTAAATATTGTCAGGGATAAGAACTACATTTGTCACACAGTGGCATGTAACAAAGAAATTGACATGGAACGTAACAAATTTAATATTTCCAAAAGGATTCAAAAATGGAAACATTTAAAAGATTAAAACTAAGCTAAAATAGGATCCATAATTTGTGGGTTTTATGTACTTAATTTTCATAAGTCACTTTTATTATCTTCTTACCAATCTGACAAAAGAAAGGTTAAATTTTTTAAAGTTCCTTAATGTCCTTGAGAAATAAATGTACTAAAAACAGATGATTCTTTAATATACGAGGGCAAAATGGTAAACACAAAATAATGAAATAAAATTGGGAAATAGCTCAAAATACCACCTATTTTATAATTTTTTGTGAAAATACCACCCCTCCCCAAAAATTTTAGAACTACCACCTATAAATACATCTTTATTGTTCACTGATTGCACCCATATCACATTTTCAGAAATTTGGTTCTCTCTCAGCTTGCTCAGCCCCTTTTTCTCTCTCTGTCTCTCTGTCTTTCTCTTTGCTCTCTCTAGCGCAGCTCTCTGTCTCTCTCTTTGCTCTAGTGCAGATCTGTGTCTCTTTTTACTCTCTCGCTCTAGTGCTGCTCTCTCTCTCTCTCTCTCTCTCTCTCTCTCTCTCTCTCTCTCTCTCTCTCCACTACTACAAAAAGTGAAAAAGACGACCAGAAAACAACGACGGTCTAAGTGAAAACCGTCGTGGTTTTAAAAAAGACGACGGTTCTAAAAACACCGTCGTTTAATACCACCTTAGACAACTAAAAATGGAGATTCAAATGGCTGTTCAAAAACAACGACGTACCTAATTAAACAACCGACGCCTATTTGAAACAGATTTCCGCAGAGTAAAATCAAAGCCAACAAAGAACGGCAGAAGTTATGAATCGACCGACGTCGAAAGTAAAGACGACGATTTCAATAAAAGCCGCCGTTTTTACTCATAAAATAACACGACGAGGTTTTCGTATAAGACGCCGTATAATTAAAAACAAATCCACGGCTTTAAAATACAAAATATCGCCGTATTAAATTAATGTACAACGACGAAAAATATAAATATATCGACGTCATTATCGTATAGTTCTACGACGTTATCTTTAAATCGTACTATAAAATTTAACGTCGTATTTATTCATTTTATACGTCGTACCTTTAATTTAAACCGTCGCCTTAATAAGAATTTTTGTTAACAATTTTTTTCTTTGATTTTCTTATCCTACGCCGGTAGATCTACTTAATGACAAGAATTGAAATAACCACGACGGTTTATATAGAAAACCGCCGACATAATCAGATTTTTCTGAGAACCCAAGGGATACGAAATCTTACCAGATGGAACTCTATTCCACATCATAATCTTAACAGATGACACAGATTTGCAATCAGAGAGACAATTTTTTGGAAGTTGATGATGTGTGTGCGTTTGTGTATCTACAAATATTATACCTAACGTCGTTGCAAATTTGCAATCTGGGAGACAATTTTCAACGACGATTATATTATACCTAACGACGTTTAAAAAACAAATCAACGTCGCTCGACAAATATATTACGTCGTCTTAGTCTTACTTAAGACGACGAAGAACGACGACAGTAATACAAAAACAATCGTTGTTTTTATATTCTTATTTTATTTAAATCTGTCATCCAAAAAGGAAACTTTACATATTCCAGAACATTAATTTCCTTCATTTTAAATTTCCTCCGGAAAAAAAACTCTATTTATAACGCACTGTAATTGAAAAATAAACTGAAAGGTCACTGGAAAAAAAATTATATTCATAATTTAAAAATTCAAATCCACGTCGGTTATATTAAACCTAACGACGTTAAATGAAAAGATTCCACGTCGCAAAACAAATATTGCGTCGTGTTAGCTAAAAACGACGTAGTTATATGTAACCGCCATTTTATTTTTTTGAAATGGTTTTATATGT
>NC_047650.1:17759748-17789857 GCF_902201215.1 Prunus dulcis | reverse complement strand
ATCAACAAACCAGTCAGACGGGTTTGGTCAAGATATCAACAAGCTGATGTTCAGAAGAAACAAATTTAATAGACAAGAAGCCGTGTTGAACCAATTCACTTGTAAAGTGATAATCAACTTCGGCGTGTTTTTATTGAAATTGGTATGTTTATTTAAAAATAATTACCTTAAATTATTTTTATTTAACAATGTCTTACAAATTATCTTTTGTTTTTCAAATTTACTCTTATTAAATGTATTAAATTTTATGTTTTCTTTAATTTATCCAAAAAAATTTAATAACTTTCTTATCACCTTATTAAATAAAAAGAAAACTTGAAGAAAAATATCTGGTTTTTTTTTCAGAAAAAAAAAAGAGTAATAAAGCCCATAATTTTGTTGTACATAACAATTTTGGAAGAAAAACGTCACTTCAAGACCACAACCAAGTAAACAGCAAAAAAATGACCTTTTTTTTTAAATTTAATTTTTTAATAAGGTGGTAAGTGTTGTAAAGGTTTTTGTATGGAGCCCACTAACTATTTATTTGGAGACTTTGGGTAAAGTTTATCTGCAACTTTCCCTTAATGCACATTCACGTGGGTTGACTGCCTCTATATCCTGCCTTTGCACAGACACCTGCAGATGAGAGAAGAATGAGAGTCAGGCAGAGTGGAAGGAGAAAAGAGAAAGAAAGAGAGTGAGTGAGCTGAGAGAAAAATGAGAGCAGAGAGGAATTCTCCAGGAAAAAAAAATCAGTGAGCTACATATATTATAAATACTAAAGT
Organism: Prunus dulcis; assembly: GCF_902201215.1. Taxonomy (NCBI): domain Eukaryota; kingdom Viridiplantae; phylum Streptophyta; class Magnoliopsida; order Rosales; family Rosaceae; genus Prunus; species Prunus dulcis. The sequence goes on along the minus strand of NC_047650.1, from coordinate 17,789,090 downwards.
TGTAGCCCTATTATTTAACATAGTGAAAAATTTACTGCTGTTGCTCTCCGAGGAATTAGGCATAGCCAAACCTCGTTAAATGATGTGTCTCATCTACTTTACGTGCAGCTCAATATTTCAGCACATATTCCGTTCATTTTATAACAGTAAGGAAGTTATGAAGAATTTTTTTTTTTTTTTTTGATAAGTTGAAAAAAACATGAAAGTCAATACATATAATAGGGGTATATTTGGAAAATAAAAGATAGTTTGTATGATGAGTTAATGACATAGTTTTAAATGTAAGAAGAATGACACATGTCATGAGAAAAAAAGTGAAAGTCAAAAAAAAAAAAAGAAAAAAAAAAAAGAGGTTAGAAAGAGTTTCTAGTATTTTCCTTGTCAAAAAATAAAAAATATATATGTATGACATTTATTTTTCTGGTAAATGATGTGATATCATATTTTGCACCAAAGAAACGATACACAGTCCTTTCTCTTTCCGTGGCTGTTGTAGCTTGAAATGAATGACGAATTCAACGGTCCAGATTGAAATCAGTCTACCAAACATATGATCAGAAAATGTTCACATCAACCAGGTAATCATGCAAGTGAAGTGAAAAACACAGTAGCAGAGCTCTTTAAAAAAAATCAAAAAAGTGGGTAGCCACCAGCACATGCAGAGAGAGAGGCATGCAGACTGCAATGGCTCTACAACCACAAGACCGGAGCTGGTGGGCTCCACAAATGCGCCCCATTGCCTTGATTTTGATATTGGAAAAAAAAAAAATCAAAATCCTTATCTCCTCCACAATACGAACACCACAAAACCCCTCACAGCTTCTTCTGTAACTCTCCACCAATTACTTCACTTGATCAAGAAATTAATTTCATATCATACAAACAACCATCACTCCATTAATTCTCTCTCTCTCTCTCTCTCTCTCTCTCTCTCTCTCTCTCTCTCTCTTTATTTCTACCTGTTGAAACTTTCTTGTTATTCCTAGACAGTCTTTCTCATATCTGGCCTAACTTTTGGTGAAGGGTTCTGGAGGTTTTTCCACAAATAAGCTGTTTCTGCTTTCTGGGAAAGCTTGCTGCTTGGATCACCTCTGGCATCTTCTGGCAGTTTTACAAGTTTTCTCGGTTGTGGGTAGTTTTTGTTTTGGTAAAGTAAACAGTTGTGGGTTTTGTTGAATCTTCAAGGAAAGATCTCTCAGTGTCTCTCTGAGCGAGAACCATATAAGTTTGTGAGGTGGTTTTTTTTTTTCTCTGGAAGTAACACATCAAGCTTGGGCAGAAAGAAAGAGATCAAGAGGAAGATGAAAATTCAGTGTGATGTGTGCGAGAAGGCTCCGGCGACGGTAATTTGTTGCGCCGACGAGGCAGCTCTGTGCGCCAAATGTGACGTTGAAGTGCACGCAGCAAATAAACTTGCAAGCAAGCACCAGAGGCTTCTTCTAAATTGCCTCTCCAACAAGCTCCCTAGATGTGACATATGCCAAGTAATTAATTTCCACTTCCCACTTTCTTTGAATAAAATGTTATGTAATTTCCAATTTTCCTTTTCCATTTTTGTTGAGCTGAGTTTATTTTTTGGTCAAAATTGTTGAGCTGAGTTTATTTTTTGGTCAAAATTGTTGAGCTGAGTTTTTTTTTTTTGGGTCAAAATTGTTGAGCTGAGTTTAACTTTACAAGTTCATTGTATCAATATGTGTACTTGTGATAAATGTAAAGGGTGAGCTAGATTGAGATAGGTCTAAAGGTTCAAACCTTTGCTAATAAATGAATTACCCTCTCCAATACAATGTTAAAATTGTAACATCCAACATGAGAGGTTCCTATTAAGATAAGGCTATTAGCTCTTTAGACATGATTTTTGATGACCCTGCCATGGAGGACCTCATACTAGAATATTAGATGCTTTTAGCATTATAGGTTTCCTTTGTTTGAAAGTTAAAGTGAACTATAGGAAATAGTGGCAAGTTGAAAGAAGTTAACATTTCTTTTGTACTCTCGATCAATAACAGATGGCACTTTACAAGGTTTGTAATACAAACTGCATGCCAAAAATTTGGTGTGCGCTCTAGACTTGGCTTCTCCACTAGATGTTGTATAACTAATAAGACTAATCAGGTGAACTTGAGAAATAAGCAAATTCTACTGCTGCTGATTGTCACATTGTTGCGTTGTGGTATTCGTACAACCTTGCAAAGTGGGTGTGGTGTCTGAATTATTCTCACATTGTTGAAACTGGGTTTCACCTAGGTAGCTGCCCAAAATGAGAGGTCTTCCTAGTTCCCCTTTTTTCGCCGTAAATGATAGAAATACCTAAACCCCATAGAGACAACTGATGCATTAACACCTTTAAAAAATCACAATGTGGTAAATGTTGTTCATACAAAAGAAGCAATCTAAGAGAAATTTTCCAAGAGACTAGAGAGTGAATGAAAATCTCAGTGTTTGCAATGTGAGTCAGCTAATGGTTGAACAGGTGTGCAGCCTTGTGACTTCTAAGAATGTGGCTACTTCAATTTTAATAATGATTAACTGTTTGATTGATTCATAATCATGAATTTATTAATTGAGTTGGAACATAAATGCCTCTTGAGCACAAATGTTACAAACTATTTTTTTTTTCGTGGTTCAAGACACAAAGAAATGAGAAAAAATCTTATTGATGCATCGGAGAGCAGAGAAAGGCAAGGAAATTAACATAATAGAGAAAGTATCCTTCTGAAATTACTGGAGTAGAGTCTTAGGTTTACAGTAATTCAGGAAGTATTTCTAATTTATAATCTTTCTTCATAATTAAACATAACATAGTCCAGATTAGATAGAGAGGCTTCCACAGCTTCCTTAAGATGAGCAGAATCAGGGAAAGAAAGGTGGATAGGTCCTTCAAATTATCATAGGAGCCCGCAAGACAAGATTTCCTTCTTGAATTTTTTGAACAACATTTTAGCTTGCCCTTTGGTTGATTTCTGCATTCTTGAAATCACCTTTCGTGGTCTCAACTACTAAGTGGACAACAAGATGCTCATCTTAGACTTCTTGAATGATAATTAAGTTTTCCTTTTGAATCTGTCTTAGCGTCACTGGATTCTGATGAGTTGCAAGCCTCTCTTAAACAATCTCTCTCTCTCTCTCTCTCTCTCTCTCTCTCTCTCTCTCTCCCTCTCACATGTCTTCTGATTGGCAGGATAAGGCAGCTTTTATATTCTGCGTTGAAGACAGAGCCCTCTTTTGTCAGGATTGTGATGAACCAATTCATTCAGCCAATAGCCTCTCTGCAAACCACCAGAGGTTCCTTGCCACTGGAATCCGAGTGGCATTGAGCTCCAGTTGTACTAAGGAAGCTGAAACAAGTAGCTTGGAGCCACCCGAGCGTAGCACACAGCAGATTTCAACAAAAATTTCAGCACCACAGGCTTCCGGCGTCTTGTCACCTTGGGGAGTCGATGACTTACTGCAATTATCAGATTTTGAATCTTCTGACAAGGTTAGAAAGATCCCTATACATTATCTAGCTTTACTGATCACAATTATTATAACTGTCTTCATGGAATGGAATGGTTTGAATTGAGAACTTAGGGATGAGGTTGAAAGATATACTAGAACGGTGGAGGAATATAGATGTTTATCATTTTATCTATGAAAATGATTGTGATAAGATATATACATAATTCATCCGAACTCGGTATATGAGACACAAATGTCTTGAACAATGTGGATAATTATTTGGAAAAGTCTCGTTGATAATTGCGTGGCATATACTGCTGTGTTGACATTGAAGCCTACTGTATAAAAGAAATATTCTAAAACTTATATATAACCTTGTGATAGTAATGATAAGTTTTGAGTTTTTAAGACTGTCAAGATAATTTAATTTTATAATGATTGTTCTAAATTGAGTTCATTTTTCTTTTCTATCCATGTTTTTTATTTGATCGTTCATCATGCACAACTTTATGAATTTTGATAATTAAAAAAGTCTGGGTTGCGTTTGCTGTTTAAAAGAAGGTAATATTGATACCTCTAATAGGTCTTGGTTTAGTTGGTTTAAGCAGTTCTTCGGTTAATACCTGATTAGAAGAAGATATATAAATTTGATGCCAACATTGATGATGGGCCATTTACTTATTTTTTTTTCATCTATTCATATGCTTAACGAATCTTCTCTGTGCTCACTTCAGAAAGAGTCGCTTGAGTTTGGAGAGCTTGAATGGATAGCAGATATGGGTCTTTTTGGTGAGCAGTTTCCTCAGGAGGCCGTGGCAGCAGCTGAAGTTCCTCAGCTTCCAGCATCACAGCCAAGCAATTTTGCCTCACATAGACCCCCAAAATCGAACGGCCCATACAAGAAGCCTAGGATTGAAATCGCAGATGATGATGAAGAGCATTTTACCGTTCCTGATCTTGGCATATTTTAGACATGTATCAACTTGATGGTATTGGTTGATAGGTTGAATTATATATCTTCATACTAAGTACATACCCGTATGTATTTATGTACGTATCTAAGAATGTATAACACATTTTGGGAGATTAGCTTTTTTCCATTGTCTTTTTCATTTGACCCATAACATAAACATATGTAATTTTGCCTCCTTGGCTACAAGACCATATGGCATAGAAATAATACCAAGTGACTGCAGTAGTTGGTGTTTATGAGCCATAGAACTGTTGAAATTTAGGTCGCTTTCTTGAAGCTCTCTGGCTCTGCCTTTGATATTCTAGTTCCTGGTATGATTACTTACAGAAGGCAAAATAGTGGTGGATGATTGCATTTGCCTTGCCTCAAATCTTAGGAAATTGCCACGTGGCTTTTGGGCTATAATTGGCCAATTGCATCTTCTTGGGAATCTTGTATATGTTTTAAAATAAATTTCTTGTTAAGATGTGAAAAAGAAAGTATGGGTAGCACCATCTTCCCTAGTTTGGCATAAACAATGAGAATACAAAAAGATCGTTCGGATAAAGTAAGGTTTAGGTTGGATGACCAAAGAGGAAACTAAATCCTCAAATACCAGCCAAGCTTTAAAGAAATGGATTTAAATTTATCCAAGTTCTTGGCATGCCCATGAAAATTAACAAGAAATCTGTTCTCATTCAAAGGGTCTTGCAAACCTTTTACCTTATGGCAAAAGTCCCATATAAGGAGGCATTTGGAAAACCAATTAAACCACCAAATTCCCAATTCCCAAATAAGCTAGCTCTTAGCTGTTTTAAGATTTGGGTAAGCTGATGCCTCCCTTCTGCCCCTTCTATCTACGTTATATAATTTTAGTCACAGCAAGTTCTACGAGTTTTTATCAAAAATAGCCAAAATTTACCCCTTTCATAAATGTCAGTTTTTATAAAAACTTTCAAAAATAGCAAAAACCTCACCTAAAAATACTTAAACGCCCTCATACGTAAAAACCACAAAAACCTAAAAAGAAAAATATGCAATCTTTGTTTGCAATTTGATTTTAAACATATATAAAAACAAAGGTTTGATCCCATGTTATATCATTGGAGGAGTTGAACCATGAATATGACTTGATTCCTAGCTAGTCCCTCCATTATTATTTATAAGTGGTATTGAGTTCTAGTGTACTACGAGTACTGCATCTACCCAACATTGAGTTGAAGCAAAGCTTTTGTTCTAGATCTCCTTCATCACCATTATCTAATTACTTAATTATCTCTAATAAGTTATATATTTGTATTATATATTTAACAAGGCACTCATAGAGTTATTGATTCATCTCCGCAATGTTAAAGTTCATATTGGAATCTAATTAGCAACTTTGAAGTCCATATATGGCTGACAAAGGGTTGTGCGAGGCCTCCAATGGTGATAGCATTAGCATGGCTGACGACAACAAATACTACCAAAGCTTAGAGCCCAATGACAGAGACAACAGATACTAACATAGGGGAGTTTTATGTTTGAAATCAAATGAAAACATAGACAGGTTTCTATATTTTGCTTTTTTAGGTTTTTGTGGGTTTTAGTTTTGAGGGTATTTGAGTACTTTTAGGTGAGTTTTTGGCTATTTTTGAAAATTTTATAAAAACTGACATTTATGAAAATATAGGATAAATTTTGACTATTATTGATAAAAACTCAAGTTCTACTCCACTGCTCATCAATTTAGTAACTCTCGATTCTGATACTCATGTTCTCCGTGACATCAAACGTTCGATTGATCCCAACTCCATCCCCCTAGATTCCTATCTTAGTACCTGGGAGGAATTTTCCATGGATCCATGAGAAAGTACATCGGGCCAGTTCTGGGAATCTTGTGCAGTTTCCCTTTAGACAACTCCTCCAGCAGAATAATAGCAAGTGAGCTTGATGGTGGTGGCTATGATGGGTTTATCACACTATCAATTGGGAACCTAACAGAGGTCACCATCATCAATCTAAACAAAAAACCACTTTCGAGGACCGATCCCAGATTCCATTGCCAATATAAAGAAGCTCACCAGAATTTCATTGTCCAACAATTTCCTCACAGTCAACATTCCCAGAGGACTGAAAGCTCTCAAAAGGCTGGAATCTCTAGACATTTCGTTCAATGCACTTAGCAGCACCATTCCTTCAAGCGTTGGTTGTTTAAGAAGCTTGACCTTCTTAAGCACATCTAGCAATGGATTCATAGGCAGAATCCCTGACTTCTCATGTTATGGTAGCTGAGGACATTAGATCTCAGCAGAAATCAACTCTATGAAGGTATGCCAAATGTTCCATCAAGTTTGAGAACATTGATCCTAAGCCATAACATACTATCCGAGCACCTTTCATAACTGAACAAGCTCAAACAACTGAGGTTGCTAGATGTAAGTTGTGGGAGTGATTTTTCCCACGAGAATATTCGATTGCAAAGATTCCCCTTCCTTCTTCGCCGCCTCTTTCTCTCTGCAAAATAAAATAAATAAGAGGACCACACCAGGGGGGTTGTTGGCCAAAGGCCCTCCGATGCCTAAATTAGTTCAAGAGTTTGTAAGAAAAACACTAGCTAACTAGGGTACGGAGATGTGTTTAAGGTGTAAACCGGGCAGCCGGAGCCTCATGTAAAAGAGAGAGAGAGAGAGAGAGAGAGAGAGAGAGAGAGAGAGAGGGAGAGAGAGAGAGGAGGTGGCTAGGGTTTGAGAGGAATTTTCTGCAGAGTTTCAATAGGAATTTTAGACGTACCTCAACCCTTGTGTGTGGCTATCTTTTTATAGTGGTCTCGGAGGCTAGCGTTTCAAAGGAATAATTCCGTAGATAGAAATGAATTATTCCTCCCCGATTTGGAATTGATTTGATTAATTAAGAATTTAATTTATTAGAGTAAATCAAATCCCTAATTGTGGTAGGTATCAAATCAATTCCTAATTTGATTAGGTAACTCCTCATTTAATTGGGAATTGTGGTGGGAATCGAATCAATTCTCAACCTAATTAGGTAACATTCTATTTAATTGGGTAATCCCCAATTAAATTGAGTAACTCCCAATTAGGTTGAATAATTCTCAATTAGGTCAAATAATCCCAAAATGGAAGGAATTATTTGACCTAAGGTTCTGATTTAATTCGATTCCCACAAATGCCCCCCAGCTTTTGCATGGCGTTGTGACATGTACAAGATGTGAATTATCTGTTGGGCTGTGCAGCTGTAACTGGGCTTCCTTCAGTGAGTTGGACTCATTTTGCAGATTGGGTTCCCAATTGGAGTGAGCTTTTGACTGTTTTTGGAGTTGGGTTCCTCGTAGGAATGGGCTTTCGATTCCTTCTTGACCTACGATGCCCAACCTGTTCAAATGCAGGGCTTCTCTTCACTCTTCTTCACATCGCAAACTTAACTTCTCTATTTTCTAACTTGAGAGAGATTTTGGAGAATTCGTACTGCTTGTTGAATAGAGGAGTCGCCGTGCATCCCAAGGTAAGTCGAGCACGTATATTTATTTATTTTTATTTTTTTTGCGGCGAAGGCCAGCTGAGGTAAGCCAGGCTGGTTGTCGTCATGGCAATGGTTGGCAATGAGCGGCAACCGTGGTGGAGCAGGTGCACACATGTGGACTAGCTGCTCCCTATTGTCACAGGTCTAGACTGGAGCGTGCTTGGTCTCATGCGTTGTGAGCCGCATCAGTTGACCGGGTATAGGGAGGAAGTCAATGGTCTGCCCCTACCCAGGATGTTGAGAGATGAAAGCAGAATAGTCTAGACTCTGATGATCTGCCAGCTGGGCAGGAGGAGTGTTCTGCCGATACCCCCCCTAAAAAAGAAGGTTGTTGCCAAGTCTTCAAGAGATGAAGCTACTTCTTCGTAGGCGAAGAATGTGTCTCCATTGAGGAAGAAGCCAAAGCTCCCTTATGCTGAGAAGACTCAAGTGGGGTATGCTCTATCATCATCTGCCAGGGTCAAACATCTTGTTGGTGCTAATAGTAGGAAGGTTGGTGGTACGCGCAGTGCTCAGGATGTTCTACTCAAGCCTCTTGCTGACAAGTTTGAAAACCATGATCTGCTCCTTAAAATAGCCCTTTCTCGATCTAGCCCACATGCTAGGTAAATAGATGCAGATATTCCTCTTCAAAATTCAGGTCGTTTGCCTTAATCAAAGGATGAAGATTGAACCGGGAGGTCTGCTCATGATCCAACTGTTGAGTCACGGGTAGTCAAGTGTGGAGTTGATTCTGCATCATTGACTTCATTAGAGGTAAGGATGACGACAGCTAAGGAGACGAAAGAGTCATCTCCTCGGGCGAATGACTCTTTTGCAATGTCAGCGGCTGATCCCAAGGTGGACAAGTCCAGCCTTGCAGGGGATGCAATTATGTATGATCTGCTCAGGACGAACTTTCGGTCAAGTCCGTTTGCTTGCTTCAAGCTGGTTAATCATATCCATTAGGCTGGTGAGCTTGAGACAGTCTCAAGTCTTTCCTTGGAAAAATAAAGGGAAGCAACATTTCCTCTACTTCAAAAATGAGTAGTTCTTGCTATTGAAACTATCTGAAACTCGTCTGCTGTTGCCCCCTCTTCTGCTGCTGACTTGGTTAGTCGAAGAGATGCCTACTTCCGTCTTGAGCGCAAGAATGCTGACATCTCCTTTAGTTATGACAAGCTTCTTGCTAGATTTGGCTCCCATAACAAGTTTGCTGAAAAGTCCAAGGTCGAAGTTACCATGAATGTGTATAAGCTCGGTTACTTGGACTGCTCAAATGAAAATGATCCCTTCTATGCCATTGGAGATGGAGACATCGAGATGCTCTGTTCTGACTTGCTTCCTATGCAGAGTAAGCATGTTAATGCTGTGAATATGGAAGGAGTTGAAGAGTAGGCGATCAAAGAGGCGGTAGCTGAAGTGGATGAAGCAAAGGAGCATGAAACAGATGAGGTAGTGACAGACATCGCGGATCAGGCAGGTGGAGCTGTAGAGAACTTGGCTAATCAGGAGGACGCTGAAGAGGCTGTAGATCAGGGATCTCCTGTTGGCGTCTCGGAGTAAATGAAGACTCTTTTATTTCTTTTTAGCTTTTGTAGTTTGTTTTCTTGTGTAGAATAATTGGTCTTCTCTGACCATCTTCACTTTGTTGAAGTAGGCTGGTTAGTTAGCTTGCTATGAAAATTTTAGTTATTTTTTCAACTTCAGTTTGCGTATTGACTTGTGAACTGCTTGCGTAACCAACTAGTATCTTGATTGTGTGTCTCCCTTAAGAGATTTACGAGTACTAGTGTCCTCCTTGAGGGACTCCGGGCATGCTCCATATATCCCGTAAGATGGTTTCCCTTAGGAAGTTAGCGAGTGCCAAGGTTCCCTTTAAGGGACTCTGGGCGTGTTCTGCACGTTCCGTAGGATGCCTTGGTCGTTGCCCTGCGTCTCTCAAAGGACGTTGCTTATGGGCAACTGCATGACTATCCTGCCTCTCTTAGGAAACGGATAGGGACCTGGATACCTCCCTCAGAAAGCATGGAGACCTTCTTTTAGGAAATTCCTAGCACACCCTGCGTCTCCCTTAGGACGCTCCTTATGGGCAACTGTGTGACTATCCTGCCTCCCTTAAGAAACAGATAGGAACCTAGATATTTCCCTCAGAAAGCATGAAGACCTTCTTTTGGGAAATTCCTGGCGCACCATGCGTCTCTCCTAGGACGTTTTTTGGCAGGTTGTGTCTCCAAACGGACGCTTCTGGTCATTACCCTACATCTCCCTTAGGATGCTCCTTATAGGCAAATGTGTGATTATCCTGCCTCCCTTATGAAACAGATAGGAACCTGAATACCTCCCTTAGGAAATTCCTTGCTCACCCTGTGTCTCCTTGAGGATGCTTCTTAGCGGGCTGGGTCTCCTGAATGATGCTTCTGGTCCTTGCCCTGCGTCTCTTTAACGACACTGCTTATAGGCAACTGTTGTGTGTTTGTGGGCAGATGAAACAATCTGGAATGAGAACAGATTGTTTCATCTGCCCACAAACACACAACAGTTGCCTATAAGCAGTGTCGTTAATGAGAAACTGAACTTATATTAATATTCATAAGATTACAGTCCTTTATTCGAAAATGGAAATAGCCGGGTACAAAAACTTTGGAATTTCTAACGGTCAAGAGAAAGCATTACGGATAATACTTTTGAAGATGGTGAGTGTTCCACTGTGGTGGTATTTCCTTTCCATCCATGGTGTCTACTCTGTAGCTTCTTATGCCCCCGGACTGGCTGATCACATAAGGGCCTTCCCAGTTAGGATTCATCTTTTTTGACCCTTGTCTTAGTGCAGTGATGAAAGCCTTTCTCAGCACGAGACCCTTGTCTTTTGTAGTAGTAAGACTTCAACTGCTACTAAGAGGAGGCGACCCGGATAATGGTCTTCTCACGCTCTACCTCAAGTAAGTCTAGGTTCAGCCTCATCTCTAGGTTCAGCCTCATCTGCTCGGAGTTCTGATCAACAATGCCACCTCAAGGCTTATGGAGGGGATAGTGATGTGAGGAGGGATGATCAACATTGCCAACTTACCCCTAGAGTGATTGCCACACTCGTCGTCATGAATTTTGTAGAGGACCTCAAGTGTTTGAGGGTACTTTATGCAAGTGAGATGAGGGTCGGAGTATGATCAGCAGATGAGCTTGTCGCCGTGCATGTAATATCTTGCGGCATTCTGCTGCACCTTTTTGGCTTCGGACTTGTCCGTTTGTAGGTTTCCATTCATCAAATAGTCGATGATGGGGTCTTGTTAGCTGGGGTCCTCGTCAATCTGCATGGTATCAATCGGCTCTATTTCTTCAATTCTTGGTCGGTCAACGTGTTCGACCGGGATGGAGCTTTTGAACTTGGTATCCAACGCTGACCCTAGGCTGGCCAGTGTGTCTGCATGCGCATTCTCTGCCCGGGGTACTTGTTGGATGGTGAAGGTAGGAAACTCCTTCAATAGCTCTTGGACTTTGTCAAGGTACAAGATCATCCTTGGGTTCTTCGCCATGTATTCACCTGAGGCTTGATTTGTGATCAACTAAATAGATCGCTAGCTTCTTCATTGCGCGTTCCTTTCCCAAGCGTAGGCCAGCGAGCAATGTCTCGTATTCTGCCTCGTTGTTTGAGGTCGGGAAGCCAAGCGTGACAGTTTACTCCAATAGGGTTCCATCCGGGGGTGGTGATGACAACACTCTCCAGCTCGCTTTTGGTTCGATGTTCCGTCTACACGCAATGGCCACATGTCTCTGGGTTGGCTAGGTTCAGCGGAGGTCGTCTACTTTTAAACTTTCCTTCTTTTTGTTGACTAATTTCTCTTCTTCAGTCGATGGGGTGAATTTTGCTACAAAGTCTGCTAAAGCTTAGTCTTTTATTACAGCTTTTAGCCAATAGAAGAGGTCATATTGGCTTAGCTCTATAGCCCACTTCATGAGTCGTTGAGAAGCGTCAGGGTTGTGGAGGAATGATCTCAAAGGAAAGTCAGTCATGATGATGACTCGATGAGCTTGGTAGTAGGGTTGCAACTTTCTCGCGAAAACTACAAGGGCCAAAATGAATTTCTCCAATTTCGGGTAGCAAGTCTCTGCATCGAGAAGAGCTTTTAACGTGTAAGATACGGATGTTGGGCCCCAAGGTCTTCTCGAATGAGAGTTGAACTGACAGCTGAGTTGGACACTGCCAGGTACACGAACAAGTCCTCGCCAGGGACTGGCTTTGAGAGCAAGGGAGGTGAAGTGAGATAAGTCTTTAGATTCTGGAAAGCTACTTTGCACTCCTCATCCCATTTGTCTCTTTGTCCTTTCTTCAAAGCTTTGAAGAATGGTCTACACTTGTTGGTAGATCTCGAGAGCAATCTGTTGAGGGCCGCTGCTCTGTCCTTCAGACATTGTATTTCCTTCACTGTGGAAGGTGACTTCATCTCGAGAATGGCTTTGATTTGACGTGGGTGTGCCTCAATACCTCGTTGTGTGACTAGGTATCCCAAGAATCAGCCAGAGGATACACCGAATGTGCATTTAGTCGGATTCAATTCATACGATACTAGCGAAGCAGGTTGAATGCTTCGGCGAGATTTTTGATGTGATTTGCACTTTTTGGGGCTTTGACCAGCATGTCGTCCACGTACACCTCCATAATTTTACCGATATGCTCCTTGAAGATTTTATTCACGAGCCTTTAGTAGGTTGCTTTGTGTTCTTTAGCCCAAAGGGCATGACCTTGTAGCAGTAGGTCCCTCTCTCGATGATGAAAAAAGTTTTTGCCTTGTCATCCTGGTACATTAGGATTTGGTTTTAGCCGGAGTAGGCGTCCATGAAGCTGAGGAGCTGATTGTCTGAAGTGAAATTCATGAGTTGGTTGATTCTCGGCAATGGGAAGTTGTCTTTAAGGCATGCTTTGTTGAGGTCGGTGTAATCGACGCAGACCCTTCATTTGCCCTTTTCTTGTTTCGCCACCAGAACAATTTGGCCTGCCACTCCGAGTAGGAAACCTCTTCGATGAAGCTAGCAGCTAGGAGTTTGTCAATCTCGGCATTGATGATAGCGACCCGCTCGGGAGCGAAGTTGCGTCTTTTCTTATGCCACTAGCTTGCTGGCACGGTTGATGTGGAGTCGATGACAGATGATGTTCGGGTCGATGCCAGGCATGTCTGATGGTGACCACGCAAACATGTCTTTGTTGTTCTGGAGGAAGGTGGTCAACTTCACCTACTCGTCTGAGCTTAGGCATGAGCCGATCCGCATTTTTCTGTCTAGCTGATCAGGATCCAAGGGTATTAGCTCGACGTCCTCTTCGACTTTCCATCCTTCTTCAGAAGAGACCTCTAGACAGATTTCCTTGGCTTGGTCTTGACGCTTTGATTGCTATAAGGGAGCAAGATTCGGTTGCTCAATCTCCTTCAGATATGTTTGGCTCACAAGGAGGAAGTGTGCTTGTTTGCTTTTCTTCAGCCCTTAGGCGGAGCATTTCCTCGCCATTACCTGATCGCTGTTAATTTGGCCGACACCACCCCCTGGGATTGGGTATCGAATTTTCTGATGTGCAATGGAGGTGATGGCGTTGATCTTGCATATCCATAATCTGCCAAGAATGTCATTGTATGGTGAGACCTCATTAATGACCATGAATGTTTGCAAGCTAATTACAGGTGGGGAGTAGACGTCGAGGTCTATCGTGCCCACGGTAACCGTTGTTGCACCATTAAAGCTGGTCAGCGATCTGGCTGATTTGTTGATCTTTGTCTCCAAGCCCATCTGCTGGATGACCACCAGTTGCAGGATATTGGTTGCACTGCCTTCGCCTGCGTGGATTTGGTCGACCATGGCCTGGGCGATTTGAATGCTTATGACAAGGGCATCGTTATGTGGCATGTCGAGGCCAATCAGATCTTTCTTTTGGAAGCCGATCACAGGATCATCTTCTGCTGGTGGAAGGTCGGTCAAGATTTGGGAGATTACAGTGGCCTGTTTGATCTTCCTCTTATTTTCCTTGCTGGTCAGCCCGGACTCCACAGAGTCGGCTAGGATTATGTTAATCCTTATGACCTTTTAGGGAAGCTCCTTGGTGGTGTCACGATCTTCAATCCGTTGGATGGCCTGCTTCCCAATGAACTCCGTGCAGTGACCTTCTCTCACGAGTTCTTCAAGCGAAGCAGTTGTTCGTAGTGTGCTCGTTCGTCCCACCGAAGGCACAGTACTTACTAGTATCCCTCTTGTCCGGATCTCCTTTCAAGGGTGGTGGCCTTCTTACCCAAGGTTTGTCCTTCACTTGGGCTAAGCTTTGATGTATGGGGATGGTGAACTTGGTGTAGTTCTTGCCTGTCGTAGCGTCCCCTTGTGGGGGCGACCTGCGCTTGTCCTTGTTCTTATTGCTAAATCCATCATTTTTTTGGCCTATCCGTTTAGTCAGCTGATATTCCAGTTTTGTAGACTTTTTTACGAGAGCATAACGTTCTGTGGTCGTGTAGACCTCTGCTAGAGTCTGGCTAGGAGTGATAGTCAGCTCGCGGTACAAGTCTTGCTTGGCTGGAAGGCCTTTCTTGAAAGTAGAGGACGCAATTCGGTTGTCACATCCTACAATGTTGACCTTTTCTGCTTTGAATCTCTTGATGTAATCTCGAAGGGATTAGTCGGACATCTTGCGCAGGTTGTACAGGTGGTCAGGGTTCTTCTTGATTGTCCGGTAAGAGGTGTATTCTTTGGTGAAGACGTAAGCCAGCTCCTTGAAGCTGTTGATCGACCAGGATAGTAGAGTATGGAAACAGCCTTGGGCTTCTCCTTGCAAGGTCATTGTCAGCCTTATGAAGGATCATAACACTTTTGAAGTGTTTTAGGTGGCTCTCGGATCAGAATCTCCTTTGAAGTGTGTGAACGAGGTCATTGAGAATCGCTTCAAAGGAGCAACCTGCTCGATTTCGGCAGTGAAAGGCGTAGAGTTTGGCTAGTCCATCTATTTACATAGTGCGTCTTCGAAGTTCAGGCCGGTCTTCAAGTCTCGAAGTCGGTCATTATAAGCTGCTCAACGTCTTCTGCACACATTGCTTGTTGATCATGTTGGCGCCCTTCGTGATTTAGGCGACACTGATTGACTTCCCCGTTGATTTGCGAGGGTCGACCTTCTTGCATACGCTGCCTAGGTGCGTGTTGGTGGACTACGCTTGCAAAGGATCTTCTGTAGCTTGTTGACGAGAATCGATTCTTCAAGAGTGAGCAGTGGAGCGTCTTTCCTCATGGTCCTTATTGTGAGGGTTATCCAGTTGACCTCCCTAGGAGCCTAGCCTTTTTTTAATGCTGCTCTATGAGTAGACAGCTGAGCGTCTTTCTTCACGGTCCTCGTTGCGATGGTTGTCTGGTTGACCTCTCTAGGGGCCTAACCTTTGATGTACATTTTCTTGCGAGCCCAATCGGGCGCGGACGTCAAGTCAGGGGCCCAGCCTTTCACGTACGTTGTTCCTTAAACTCAATCTACTCTGAGTGTGGCTTGCAAAGGCTTGCAACATGTCGACAGCCTGATCACGTTATCCCTCCCCTTGTCTGCTTACTTCTGCTCGACTTGCTTGGTACCCATCGAGCTGCCTATCGAGGCGTTCGTCCATCCTTCTCTCTTCGCTGGGTTGTCCAAGGCCAAGGTTTTGAGCCAAGCTTATTTGGTTGAGGAGCTGCCTCATTAGATCGCTTTGGTCATCCATTCTCTGAGCTAGCTGGTCAACTCTCAGATTAAGGTTTGCTTACTTCGTGGATCAGGAGGAGAGAAGTGTATGGAGTCCAATTACACACGGGCTAGGGTTTCATTGGAGGTGTACGCGGGAGCGTGCGTCGAGCATGGAGGCAATGAGGGGAACGCTTAAAGTTGCTCCAAGATAGGGCCTAAGTCGGCAGTGGTAATGAGCCCGCCTTGATAGGAGGTTCCACCATGTTCAACGGCGGTGGCCGGTGCGGTGGTCTCAGCTGCGAGTCCGGTAGGTGGCACAGTGGTGAGAGGTGGTGGTGCCACCATGTTGATCGCGGGATCATGGGTGGAATGGCTTTGGGCAGCCGCGGATTTGGCCATCGCGGCGGTTTTGCCTATCATCCTCTTGCTTCCAACCATGGTTGTTTGGAAGGCTTCAGTGGATTGGAAAATAGGAAGAATGGATTCCTTAAGCACGCGTTGAGTATAACTCGTGCTCTCAATGAAAGCACCAATTTGTGGGAGTGATTTTTCCCACGAGAATATTCGATTGCAAAGATTCCCCTTCCTTCTTCGCCGCCTCTTTCTCCCTGCAAAATAGAACAAATAAGATGACCACACTCGGGAGGTGTTGGCCGAAGGCCCTTCGATGCCTAAAGTAGTTCAAGAGTTTGTAAGAAAAACACTAACTAACTAAGGTACGGAGATGTGTTTAAGGTGCAAACCGGGCGACCGGAGCCTTATGTAAAAAAGAGAGAGAGAGGAGGTGGCTAGGGTTTGAGAGGAATTTTCTGCAGAGTTTCAATAGGAATTTAGACTTACCTCAACCCTTGTGGCCATCTTTTTATAGTGGTCTCGGAGGCTAGGGTTTCAAAGGAATAATTCCGTAGATGGAAATGAATTATTCCTCCCTGATTTGGAATTGATTTGATTAATTAGGAATTTGATTTATTAGGGTAAATCAATTCCCTAATTGTGGTAGATATCAAATCAATTCCTAATTTAATTAGGTAACTCCTCATTTAATTGGGAATTGTGGTAGGAATCAAACCAATTCTCAACTTAATTAGGTAACATTCCTTTTAATTGGGTAATCCCCAATTAAATTGAGTAACTCCCAGTTAGGTTGAATAATTCTCAATTAGGTCAAATAATCCCCAAATGGAAGGAATTATTTGACCTAGGGTTCTGATTTAATTCGGTTCCCACATAAGTGACAACAGGCTTTCAGGTCCCATTAACAGAGATCTTTTTACCTTACTTAAAATAGTTCAACTTAATATTCCAATTAACCACTTCACCATGTTAGAAGTTGTTAGATTTCTTGGACTAGAAACACAGCTTTCTGTGCTTGATGCCTAAGGAAATCAGTTGCGCAAACATTTCCCTCTCAATTTGGTCACTTTTCCAAATTTGACAATGATCAACTTGTCATACAACCAGTTCTGTGGTCGTATTCCAAATGAATATGGAGCAAGAATTGGAGCATCGTGGAAAGCCTTGTACTTAGATAACAACTTTCTGCAAGGAAGGCTTTCACCGGAGTTAATTGCAAACCCGGAAAAAAAAAAAATTAAGGGTAACTTGTCAAGCAACTGCCTAAGATGTCAAGAAATTCTCCCAGTATCCTTCGGTGGGCAAAGGAAAGTTTCAGAGTGTGTCAGACAGAATGACAATGGTGGATAAGAGATTTAAATAATCAAATGGTTTGCTTGTGTGCTAAGAAATATTCACCGTCTTCTTTAATTCATTTCTAGTATGGAGAAAAGGTTTAACTGCCAGTAAAATTAGATAAGAATAGTGGTTTTACATGGAAAACGAGTAGAATGCTCTCTCTCTCTCTCTCTCTCTCTCTCTCTCTCTCTCTCTCAAGTCAAGCATTTTTCCCTTTTAGTCAAATTATTGTTCTGAAATAAATAAATAAAATTCACACGTGTTCAATCTAGCAGAAAAATCCAAAGAAAATTGTATACAATATTTGAGAAACTGCTATAAATAAGGAATTGGTTCTGACTCATACAATGAAAGTAATGCTACTTTCAGCAGTGCAACTTGCTAAAACAATCCAAGCAATCCCTGGATGAACAACCAGCTTAGAGCTTCGGGGCTAAAGCGGTGGCCAATAAACAAAAAAAATAAAATAAATAAGATTGAAGAAATCATGAGTGCTAAGAGATATAAGAGTTTCTAAAGACTTGAAATGCCAAGAACATAAAAAAGCACAAAAAAAACCAAGCCCTTGAAAAAAAATCTCAAATGGAACCATGATCCAGTTTAGGATGCTAAGGACCGGCCAATCCACATTCAAACGAATACAGTGGTAATAAAATCTTGTGGCCTTTGAGAAAAGAGCGAATAGCTACTTGCTCCAGATTGATGTCCAAGTTAATACTACTCCTAGAATACTCCTTCCAAACCTAAATTCATCTACACTGTACTTATAAAGAACCAAAAAAAGGAGAAACAAAAAAGAAAGAAAAGGAAAAGAAACTATAATGCATCAACGTTCCTGAATTCTCTCTAACGAAACAACGGTATGGCTTGTTAAAAGATATACCTCTCCAACTTAAGAGTTTAAGTCACAACCAGAATCTACAAAAAAGAGTGTTATTTGGAACATTATCTTGTATGACATTTTGAAAAACACTTTTCTTGCTTCTGATCAGCCTTGAGAAACTAAAAGGTACTGTGTTTACTTTTGAACCTAACTTATGTAGGTGTTGAGTTGCAAACCAAGCTCCAGGAAAGCTTTAACAGAGAATTATTTTCTGCTACTTATGTTAGCGAGATCCTGACTTAATTAGGAGATTTATTTCCTAGTTTATTAGGACTATATTTCTTTCTTTTTGTATATATATTGTGTAATTAGGATTTTATCTTTTTTCCTAGTTTGACCCTATTAGGGTTACATCCTTATATTATAAATATCTCCTTTTAGAGAATGAAATACAACATGAAAATATTCTACCTATATTGTTTGACTTGACATCAGAGCCAACTTTTCTGGTGACCTGTGTGTTATGCCCACCTGTATTCTAACCCCCCCCCTTTTTTTTTTCTACCTGTGCCGTGTGTGTCATCTTGGGTTTGTGTGTTGTGCTGTAGTGTTCGTGCCTCTACTGTGTTCGTGTCATTCCTGTCTTTGTGCATCTGCCGTATTTGTGCCTTTGCTATGTTCAGCTGTGTACTTTGTCTTGTTTGTGCCTCTACTGTCTTTGTGCATCTGCTGTATTTGTGACTCTGTTGTGTTCCATTGTATACTCTACCGTGATTTGTTGAGTTTCTACTGCAATTACGGGTGACAACTCCATTGTCGATGTTGTTGCTGCTTTTTCTACAAAATTGTGTATTTCTGACTCTATTCCATGTACTGGCTTCAATACTTGGATAATTGGCACTAGTGCTTCTGATCATATGACTTATGATGCTAAATTTTTTAATGAGTTGTCTAGTAACACCCGTGACCCATACATAACTAGTGCTAATGGCTTGCCCTCTCCAATTACTGGTGAGGGCACAATCTCTCTCACTCCTACTCTGCCCTTGTCTCGTGCGTTATTAGTTCCTAATATCCATTATAACTTGTTATCTGTTGGTCAATTACTTGATACACTTAATGCTTCTGCTACTTTATATCCTACACATTGCACTTTTCAGGATCTCAAGACTCACGAGACGATTGGGCATGGTAAACGAACATGGGGGTTATATTATTTGACATTGCCTTCTACCCCAGTTCCTGACCGTTTCGTTAATACTGTTCAAAGTTGCAGTATCAAAGACAAATAACAAATTTGGTTATGGCATCATCACTTGGGACACCCATCATTTGGCTACCTTAAACGTTTGTCTTCATGTTTATTCCGCTCTTGTGATGAGTCTAGTTTTAAGTGTGAGACATGTATTTTGGCCAAAAGCCATCGCATGGTGTTTCCTTTGAGTGACAGTATAGCTACAAAGCCTTTTGATTTAGTGCATTCTAATGTGTGGGGTCCGGCTCACGTTACTTCTAATGGATTTCGTTGGTTCGTCACATTTATTGATGATTGTACCCGTCTCACTTGGGTTTTCTTGCTGAAAAAATAAACATGATTTTGCTTCCATCCTTCCAGTGTTTTGTACTATGGTGTCTACTCAGTTTCATGCTCGGGTCAAAGTATTCCGGACTGATAACAGAGGCAAATAGGTGAATAATACTTTGGCGTCTTTCTTCCGCGCTCAATGTATTATTCACCAAACGACAACCTATTTTACTCCTCAACAAAATGATGTATTTGAAAGAAAGAACCGACAATTGCTTGAAGTTTCTCTCTCACTCATATTGGATATATCTGTCCCCCATCATCTTTGGGTCAGCTGTTTTGTTTGCTGCCTATTTGATTAATCGTACTCCTAGCCGGGTTCTTGATTTCAAGACTCTGCATGATGTGTTTGGTAACCATGTTTCCCCTGTCTCCGTCTCCAAGTTGCCCCCTAAAGTTTTTGGGTATGTTGCCTATGTTCATGTCTACTCTCATCAATGGAGTAAACTTGATCCTTGTGCTCTGCGATGTGTCTTTATTGGTTACTCTTGTATTCAGAAGGATTATAAGTGCTATCATCCACCTACCCAGAAGGTGCATGAAAACACACCTTTAAAAAGGTAATTTTTGTGTCTTTTAATGGCGTAATTGTATATACACAGTGAATGAAATTTTTTTATATATATTATGGCGTGGGATTGAATATGTCGTAATTTATAATTCTTTTTTTTTTTTTTGTTGCCGAAAACCCCCGATATATTTGCAATCCGCTAAAAACATAAGATTTTTTTTTTAATTTCCCTCGTTTTATTTTTCATTCAGATGTGAACGTTCTCTTCACTTCTCTCTCCATCTCTGTGTCGTTAATCAAGAGCTCCAGTTCCTTATTCGCGAGAAGACTATTGCTTATATGTATTTCTAATTTGATTTTAATTGAATTCTATGTGAATGTTTGATTATATTTGATTGAATTTGGTTTCCATTTGCATGTCTTATTTGATTGTATTGAATCTAGATTTTATATGTATTTCTAATTTGATTTTGATTGAATTCAACCGAAATCAGCCTAGGTTAGGGTTTGTTGAGTTTTATAAAGTATAGAATTGGACTTCAACGTAGGATTAGTTATGTGTATATGATTAGTATGATTAGAGCTCTGTAGTATTATGGCACTCATAGGTACTGTGGGAACTCTGGTTTTAGGAGGATTTGAATTTTCTTTTCTTCACCCTTTCTATCTCCATTATAATTTATAGCCACAATGTACAGACTAAAACTAAACCAGAGAAGGTAGTTGATAAGATATAACGAGCTCCAATTCTTAGATTCTCCCTTTCTCACACTTTCTAGATTCTTTCTCGCAGTTAATCAAGTGCTCCAGTTCTCTGTTTGCTAGAAGACTATTACTCGACCAAAAGTTAGCATTAGTTGCTTGCCTCTCTCACAATGTAACAGTAATGTCATTAATACATTCCAATCCCGTGCACTTCACAATGAAAAATTGACGATCGCTAGGTAACAAAGAGCAATGAAACTAACTGAATAGAAGAGTATCCAAGCTTCCGTTTGGCATGAACTCGTAAATTAGTAACTTCTCATCATCCTATACAAAGCAGCCCATGATCCTAACGAGATTTTTATGTTGGAGTTCGGAGATCAATAGCTCATTCTTGAACTCTTCTATGCCTTGCCCTGAGCTACTAGACTTTTTAATGCTATTTCATTCCCTTCTTGCAGCTTACCCTACATTGCATAATTGCATTCATGTTTGTATCTTCTAGTAGTAGTTGTAGGCATGTAGCTGTAGTAATACTTGAATTCCCAATGGTATCATTCAATTGTAGGCATGTTGTCTGATATGTTCTTGAAGAGTGTCACTTGAATTCCAAATGGTATCATTCAATTCCATGAACTCTCTCTCTCTCTCTCTCTCTCTCTCTCTCTCTCTTTGTCTATTTATGCAGACCAAAAGTTAGCATTAGTTGCTTATCTTAGCATTTCTTTCTTTTATGTTTCTTCTCTTGCTTTTTGCTTGAGTGAAATATACTTAAGTAATAATGACTGATAAAAGCCAAAGTCATTGTCAATAGCAATGACTGGTTTTTTTGGTCCTTGAGTAGGTTTAAGCAGGTTAAATTAACAAGTTGTTCACTAGCAATGGATAAAGAACGGGCATACTTCCCAAGATTATATTCTAAACTCTATTTTACTTAGATGTTAAGATGTCTTTGTGATCGTCCAAATAAAATTACTAGTTTTCATGTGTAGAAATTCACTAGTGTATCAAAATGGGGCACAGAGTTTTGTCAATTCAATTCATGCTAAGGAGGAGAATCCAGAAAAAATAATATGCCCTTGCAAAGATTGTCTAAACATGCGCTACCAAACTTCCAATGTAGTGTATGATCATTTAATTGAATTTGAATTTCACCCTACGTACACAATTGGGTTTGGCATGGAGAAATGTCAAATTCATCTGTTCAACATGAAGATGTAGAAACACCTGATATGTATAGAATGTATAGAGATGCTTATTTCCAAGATGATGGTGTTGTGGAACCAACACATGAAAGAGAATGATGCTCTTGAAGCCTCTTCAACCAACCATAAAGCTAAATCTACCAACCTTCTATCCAAATCAGTTAACCTTGAGGCCTTTTCTACTCACCATCATGGTAATTCTGCCAATTTTCAAGGGAAAAAGTGCAAACTACTACATTGGACAGGAAGTGGAGAAGTTGTTGCACTTGTTAAAATTTCATCCACAAACCCTCAAGATAATGTGCACTTTGTGCCACTTGGACTAGATTGTTGGAAAGTTTGGGTCCTTGAGGAACTTGTAGGAGGCCAACCCTTATTTCGGCCAACATGTGAATTTTTTCTTATTGAAGATGTAGTTCTCAGTACAACTGCATGGCCAATGAAGTTCATCTCCTTCGACTAGCTCTTGATTGGGGTAACCATTATGTTAATTTGCAAAAACAAAATTATGTTGAGCAATTGAAGATACGTGCCCTGTTTTGATTGAACAAAGACTTTGTTGAATAAACATAAATGCTCATTCCTGAAAAGTGTACAAGGATTTTCTTATATGCAAGCTGATCTCAGTTTTTTAATTCACTTTTGTTCCCTTTTTTATCTTCTTGTTCCCTTTTTTTAAATTAATTAATATGTTGGGTGGTAGGTAAAACAAAGTTAACATTTTGTCTTCTAATATTCTTGTTTTGTTTTGATTTTATTCTTTCCTTTAGCAAATTTTTTCCTTCATGATGCACATTTCAATCATAACATTCAGGCTTAGTTTTGCCCTTCTATTATGAGGTTTTTCCTTTGGCAAATTACAATGGTTAAGTTGCTCAAACGAGTTTTCAAACAAAATGCAGGTGGCAGATCAAGTGTGAGTTTGATTCTTGTTAGATGATGTCTACTGCCAGTGCTATCATGAGGTTTTTGCATAGGTTACGTTGTAGGTTTGGCAGCACTATTATGAGTGAATAAGTTGGAGGCTATGTACAAGTTAATTGTAAATTTGGCAACACAATTATGTGTTTCTTTAATACTTTATAAAGTTTGTATTTGGAATTGATTATGATTGGTATAGTTTTCAATGAAATGGTTCTTTCTTTCAAGTTTGGTTGCAATACTACTTTTCGTTTTGTGAAATTTTGTATCCAAGGAAGTAATAGATGATTTAAGTATATTGTAAATATGAAACAGGAGCAGGAAGGAAATTAATAATTTTTAAAAATAAATTTAAAGTTAAACATGCGTGCACAAAACATCTTAAATGAGAATTAATTACACTTTTACGGTGTACATTCTATGCCATAATTAGTAATTTAAGAAGGCGCATGGAACACGCCGTAATTATTCTTTTAAGGCGTGCAAAGCGTGTCGTAATTGCTTCAACTGAATTACGGCTCACAGGGAACATCGTCTTAAGTTTTTATTACAACGTTCAGCGCTTACCCTGTGTAAAATTGAAAATAGAACAACCTTCAATTTCAATCTCTTCCTCACATAATGGTCATTCATTTGAACACAAAACGTAAGAATAAAGCTCAATTACCAAAATTTAAGTACAAACCCATGAAAAACTTCTAACGTCTATGAAGAAGTAGAAATTAGAAGGGCTAATCTAGTCACTTGAAGACATACATGGGCATTAGGGTGTTGAAAGAAGTTGAATACACTTTGCATGAGATAGAGATCGATGCAAAATTTTGGAGGAAGCATTATAAGATGAAAGCATTTTGTTGTTATGACTAAAAGAAATTGTAATTTCTATAAAAGCTTCCAACTTGCCCGTCAGGATATTATGTACAATACAACCAAACTAATTCACATGGATCACCAACCTTTCACCCATTAAAGAGGATCAGAAGATATAAAAAGAAAAAGAAGAAAAAAAACCACACAAAATAAAGCCTTAGCAGTAAAGTTGGTTCAATTTCAGTATATTCCCTTTATATCAAGTAGGTAAAATTGTAGCAATAGTCCTTGGACTAAGACCAAACTTTACTTTTCGTCTCTCATATTACTAAATTGTTACGGTGGTACTTTAATTATGCCTCCACTTTCAGAAATCGTTCTTTCAGTCATCTCAGTTAACTTTTCCGTTAAAAATAAGGGCACATTTGTCTTTTCATATGCTGGATTGAACAGAGACAACCACATCAGCATCTCATGTATTTTAATCTAGATTTGTCTTTTTAAATTGAATTTTAAGGTCTGTTGGATTTGGGGTTCATTGGAGGATTTGTTTTTTAAAATCCAAATTTATTCTCATGTTTTTTTTTATATTTCTTTTCTTTATTTTATTGTTTGGTTTCTTTTCGATTCCCCTTTCAAGTTTCAGGGAGAGAAATTGGTGTTGGGGGGGAATCGGGGTTGGGAAAAAATATGGGTGGGGGAAGAAATTGCCAACGGGGGGGTTGAGAATCGTGGCTGGGGAGAAGTTGGTGGAAAATTCAGACCTCTAGCAAAGCAAAGATATAAACTTTTAGGTACCAAAAAAAAAAATCTCATTACCAGTACGAAGTTGAAAAAAGAAAAAAGAAAAAGAGAAATAGAAAGAGGTGTCATAGATCTGAACTTCCAGAAGAAAAAGGCGTGAAAGGGTTACAATTTTTTCACTATCTTCACAGACTTTCAAAGAGAGTGAGAGAGTTAACCGGCCCTTTTTGGAGCTTTATATTTGTAAGGCTTCGAAGAGTCCACATATTGCGTTTTATCTTCACCTCTCTCTCTCTCTCTCTCTCTCTCTCTCTCTCTCTCTCTCTCACCTGTTGTTTTTTGCCTTTCTCTGTGCAAATCTTGGATAAGGAACACCATAAATTGGTTGTTGGGGGGAGGGGGGTGTGTCGGGGGAGAGGAAATGGATGGAGAGAAAGATAGATAGAGAGAGATTAGGGACGAAAGTAAAGTTTGATCTTAGTCCAAGGACCATTGCTACAATTTTGCCTATCAAGTATCTGGCTTTATCTTGATATGGCTTTATCTAATCAAGGTCACATCACACTTGCCGTTCAACCATGTCTTACTAAATCAGATAGGCTAAGTCAGCAATTTGTTTCCTATTCATCTTTGATCTCCAAATTAGATATTATCTTGATAAAGTGTAGGGGTGGGTACAATTTTTAGTCAACTAGACCAAATCGCTCGATTCAATCACAAGACAGTTGGGGATTGAGTTAGGGTAATAATGAGGGAGTCTTGGGTCCAAGAAATTATAAACCGTTATGTATGGTTGGATTATGGGTTGGGACAAAAACTTAGGAGTAGGCACAATTTCGAGTCAACTCGACTAAACCACCCAATCCAAACACACGAGGATTTGCTTGATGTGGGTTGGCCTAATAATAATCAGGTCTTGGATTTAACAAATCATAAATCACTATTGTCATATTCCCGGATAGGCTCTGCCGTAGCACGATATTATCTGATTTGGGCCCCCTATACCCTCACAGTTTTGTTTCTGGGAACTCACAAGCAACTTCCCAATAGGTCACCCATCTTGGGATTGCTCTAGCCCCAACTCGCTTAACTTCAGAGTTCCTATGACTCCGAAGCCAGTGAGCTCCCGAAAGGTCTCGTGCTAGATGAATGTGGGCATGTACATATAAGGCACATCACCCCCTCTCCATTGGTCGATGTGGGATATTACAATCCACCCCCCTTAAGGGCCCGACGTCCTCGTTGGCACACTTGCACCACACAGCATAGTGTCTCTGATACCAAATTGTCACATCCTGGGATCGGCTCCACCGTAGAACAATATTTTCCACTTTGGGCCCCCCTCTCTGCCCTCACGGTTTTGTTTCTGAGAACTCACGAGCAACTTCCTAGTGTGTCACCCATCTTGGAATTGCTCTAGCCCAAACTCGCTTAACTTCGAAGTTCCCATGACTCCGAAGCCATTGAGCTCCCAAAAGGCCTCGTGCTAGATGGAGGTGGGCATGTATATATAAGGCACATCACCCCCTCTCTGTTGGTCGATATGGGATGTTACAATCCACCCCCCTTAGGAGCCCGACGTTATCGTCGGTACACTCGCACCACATGGCAGAGTGGCTCTGATACCAAATTGTCACATCCCGGAATTGGCTCCACCGTAGCACGATATTTTCCTCTTCGGGCCCCCCTCTTTGCCCTCATGGTTTTGTTTCTGGGAACTCACAAGCAACTTCCCAGTGGGGCACCCATCTTAGGATTGCTCTGGCCCCAACTTGCTTAACTTCGAAGTTCCCACGACTCTGAAGCCAATGAGCTCCCAAAAGGCCTCGTGCTAGATGGAGGTGGGCATGTACATATAAGGCACATCACCCCCTCTCTGTTGGTCAATGTGGGATATTACAGCTATGTATGGAATGGGTTACAAGTTGCGATCAAAGACAATTTGTACCCACCCTTAATAAAGTGTACTTCTCTGTGCACTTGGCCAAATTCCTAAGTCAGAAACATCTCAATCAGAATGCGTCATCTCTAATGTTTTAATGATATGCTATGACCTGGAACACATTGTATGCATGCATATTTGTTCCTTTTGATGTATGCAATTAGATAGAATTATAGCATGCTGAATTAAGGCTTTCTTATTTCAAGTGTGCTTGTTTGTATGAACTGAAAGGCACGTGTTAAGCTTGAAATCCCTAATTTGGTGGCTCGATAACCATTGAGAGCAAGTTTTCTGTCCACAAATGTTAATTTGTTCTTGATGTTTAATGGTTCATGGAATGTTTATTGGTACATGATCAAGACCCTTAGCTTATAGGTGGTTGTATTGGTTGTGTTGTGGCCTGGTGTGTCACATTATAGTGTGTGGTTATCATGCAACGTTTTAAATTGTTTGTTACTATAGTTGATAAAATTAACATATTCAATTGCATGATAATTACACACTAGTTGTGTGGCATTTGATCATGTACTTCAGCCCATCGGTGATTTATATGATTGTTTGGGGATGAACCTTGATTGATCTTGTTGCGTATTTAATGTTGTTGGCTTCACACTTTTGAACAATACTACTTTAAATCGTATATTGAACTCTTAAATGGAACCAACTTTAAGAAATAGAAAAGGGACGTACGCTTAGTCTTAGGCTATATGGAAGTAGACTTGGCTCTTGGGGACCAAAACCCGCACCTATCATTGACAAGAGTACAAAAGAAGAGAAGAAAGAAATTCTAGCTCAAGAGCATTCCAACAATATGGCTTTGTTGGTCATCAACAAGACCATCTCCTATAGTGTTTACGAGAGCATACATGTTGAAGCTGTTGAGAATGTTTCTATCCTTATGGGAGCAATTACGAACAAGTATAGGAAGTAGATAAGGCTAAAGTGCGAAGGTTAATGACAACATTCACACCAACAAGTATAGGAAATCAGATAAGGTTGAAATGCTGAAAGTTGAAAAGGTTGAAGGTCACCATTTATAATCAATTCTTGACATATGTTGTGTTAAGCTCACTGCTTGAGTCCTACAGTTAGTTGCAGGAGGCTTATAATACTTAAAAGGATCATTGGATTGTGGATGAGTTACTACCACAACGTATTCAAAAGGAGGAATGACAAAGAAATGTGGCTAACGGCGGAAAGCCTGCAAAAATGGTGTCAAGAACTCCACACCCAAGAAGAATGGAAAAGACAAAAGATCTAACAACTTAAATGCTCAAGGAAATGAATTTAAGTTAAAAGTGTTATTTCAATAAGGAGTCTCGACATGTTAAGAAGGAGTGTCCTGCTTGGAAAAAGTTAATAGAGGACAACAAAAGTAAAGGTAACATACATAGTTGTCTAGTTTGTTTTGAGTCAAACATAGTAGATATACCATCTAATACATGGTTATTTTATACTAGATCTTCAATCCATGTCACTCACTCTTTACAAGAACTCGTAAGGAGAAGAACACTAAGAAACGATGAGGTGTCGATGCTTGTAGGGAACATGCAAATAGTAGCAATCGAGGCCATATGAGATGTCAAGATTGTTTGAGCTGGTTTTAGTAGATGTTGCTTATGTATGTACCTTACATCAGAAGGAATTTGATTTCGATTTTTTTGTTAGCTAAATGGATTTTTTTGGTTTATTTCAATAAAGTTGGCTTCGAACTTATTAAGAGTTCCTCTGTTGTTGGCAATGGTTTGATTTTTTATGGGTTGCATGTTTTACTGCTTAGTAACAAGAAAATAACCATACTGTTGATGCCCAAAATGGCTCGGCCACTATTTGAGTCCAACTTAGTGATTAGAGGTACTAGGTCTTCAGCAGGGAAGAAGGCTGAAGCCCTTGGGTGAAATGGATTGGTAAGACCTGCAGGAGGTAAGAAGAGGAGAAGCAACCGTAAAGCTTCGGACACCGGTGTGGTGCCGGCCGAAGGCTCTCCGATGCCTAAGTCAGTTACAGGTAGTAATTCTGGCGGAGTAACAGTGAAAGTAGGGGAGTGGTCTCTCTGTTTTACCTGTGTATTGTTCCCTATTTATAGGGAAGTGAAAGTGGGAGCTTTGCACAAAGTTCCAATGTGGGACTTTGTGCAAGCCGTTGTGGTGGCGACACGTGTCCTGAAGATTAGGTTTGGCATTTGAGAGCTTCGGCAGGTGTCTGGCACCTCGGAAGTGTGTCTTCCTTCGGCATGGGAGAAGGCATGGTTGCCTTGGTGCTAGTTGCTTTGTGGCTGGGACTGCTCGGTTCATTATGGTGTAAACAGTAGTCCCCCAAGTTCGCGGTCGAGAAGTAACTTCTGGGTTGGGAACTTGTGAGTTTTAGTAATTGTAACCGAGCATTCCAGCTTCGTTGGGAGTCGTCGGGCACTCCCTAGTCCCCCAAGTTGGCAAGCTAGGAGTTGCGTCAACACATGATAGCTGGGTACCTAGGTATTTGGGCATGTTGCAGATAGGATGGGAGCTGGGTCCGTGGGGGAGCCAGATCTTCAAAGGAGCCGGGTCCGTTGAAATGTGGGAGAAGAACGAATTCTTCCACGATTTGTTCATGGCCCTTGCCGTTCGGCAAGGGTCTAGCTATTTTTGTTTTGGGCTCAGGAGCTAGGCCTTCAAGGGAGCTAGGCCATTTGGAAATTATTGACTCCCCAAAAAAAATTTCATGGCCCTTGCCGTTCGGCAAGGGTCTAGCCCTTTTTTTTTTTTTTTTTTTCAATGGCCGGCCCATTTTTGAATTGAAGACTCCACAAGAATGTTTCCATGGCTCTTGCCGTTCGGCAAGGGTCCAGCTATAGTTTTTTTT
>NC_047650.1:17748797-17759648 GCF_902201215.1 Prunus dulcis | reverse complement strand
GCGTTTTAAAACCGTTCAACCACGTCTATGGTAAAGTGTGTTTCTGAATCTTCAAGCCTGTAAAATCTTCTTTATAAAAAATATGGCCAATATCACATAGAACTAAAAGTTGGGCCAGCATAAGCAGGAAATTTGATTGATAATTACGCATAAATATCTCTAATGTCATCAGCTAATTTAGCTTTCACAAATCATGACGAATACCCACAAAACCATATTATTTAGTCTAGCTGTATATGATGCATACCAAAAATGTCCTTTTACATTACTCTGCAACCACATTACCATTGCAAAAAGCCGTGCAAAAAAGCAAATTAAACCTTGAAAATACCAAGGTATCAATATCTTCGGCCAACATCATGCTAAACTAACAACACTACTTATATACATAATCAAAATATTTGCAAAAACAATTTCAGCTCCGTGAAGAAACAAGAAACATTTTATTGAAGCTCAAGAGTCAACAAGAGAAGATGACCCCACTAAAAAAAACAAATTATGTGGAGCAAGCATTCAAACAAGGTGCTCGACCACGCTTTGCAATCATGCAAATTTAACACATTTTTGGGGCCAAGAAACACTAAGGGATTTTATGTCAGCTTTGCATAGTAACGATTTGCATAGTAACGCAAAAAGACAAGCAAGGCCAAGTGGAACACTGCTTACAACTAATTTGAACTATGTACAATGACTACTAATCTAAACTACTACCAACCTCTTTTTTTCCCCGTGATTTCCATCTGACGGATTTTCTGCTTGCATTTGGGGCAAGCCAAATAGTATCAATC
This sequence comes from Prunus dulcis, assembly GCF_902201215.1. Classification (NCBI taxonomy): domain Eukaryota; kingdom Viridiplantae; phylum Streptophyta; class Magnoliopsida; order Rosales; family Rosaceae; genus Prunus; species Prunus dulcis. Next base: position 17,758,860 of record NC_047650.1, on the reverse strand, counting down.
AACATTATCCTCTCTTCCTCTTTTAGTTGTTCCCTATGAAATTTTTCCCACTTATTTGAAATAAGCTCTTGATCTTGAAAATACCTTCAACGATGCTTCTCGTTTCACTTATGCTCCACTTCTTTTTCTCTGTTCTAAAATCTTGGAAGACAACCTTGCAGGCACAGTCGAATTGTCTTGAACGTAATCTATCTTTTTCCTTAAAAAATTCTTTGCGACCATTCTGTCTACTGGCCTTTCCAAGCTGACAGATGTATCACTTGCAACATCATCTTCCCTTAAAACTCATTGAATCCGGAGAAGGAGATGACATTCCCAGACTCGTACTTTTTCTATATTTGGCTTTTTCTTCAAACTATTCACCATACATTTCTTATTGTGTTTCAGTACTTGCCCAACAGTGTAGAAATTGAAATGCGGTCATCTCCATCGGCGGTATTATCTGGAAAAATACATATAATAAATAATTTGAAAATCTGAAAAGTGAAAATATAAAGATAAAAACGTATTAAATATTATTACCCTATTTGGTCGTTGACACCACTTTGTTTCATTGCTTTAATCTGGGCATAGTACCCACAAAAATAATGCACTGCAAATTGCATGGCTGAGCAAGAGTCCATTAGAGAATCAGCAAAACGCTCAAAGGTAAATTTCTTTCCCTTGTTGAAATACTCCCATATTCTTTTCCAATACCCACTACTTTTTTGCTCATCTCCATTATCTGCATCTAAGCAAACATTGAGCCAAACAGACACAAGCTGATTGCCTTCATTGATTGAGAAGTTACGAGATCTTTGTTCCATTTTGATGGATTCTATTTGAGCAGGATTTTGAGATGATAGAAGAGATTCATTGGAAGATTTATCAACCGACATGTAGCCATGCGTTGAAAAGGTATCGCTAGGGTCTGCATCGCTGGTATTCTCTGTGGTCATTATGCCTATTGGTCTCTACAGGCTAATAGATTATCACTTGCAACATCATCTTCCCTAAAATTTATTGAGTCTGGAGTAGAAGGAGAAGTTGTAGGACTTACAATTTTACTTATTTTGGACATTTGTTTTTTCAGAAGTGTCCACCATACACATTGTATTGTCCTTCAATACTTCTTAAGAGTTAAGGGAAAACACTAATAAGAAATTGCATCTAAAGGTGGATGGAGAAAAAAAAATTCCGTACAAATAAAAAATCCCTACCATGTTTCCCTACAAGTATTACAAGGCACAATCCAAAAAGGATTCATAGCCTTTGGTACACATGTTAGTCCAATCACGTAATAGAATGAGAAACCAAAAATAAAAGTCTGCATATAAAAAGAATACTAAATTGTAAAATGCAAGAAAAAATCTAAAATTTCCATTCTGAAGTTTAAACTCACCTCCAGAGGATTGCAATATGCAAATTCATAGATCTACAATATATATGAACTTCATTGTGACAAATAACATCAAACTCCTTAACCCAGTATTTCCCAGATTGAACCTAACAAGGACGTTTTCATGGAGGATACATGATTGCATAAATACCATTTCAGTCCATTTTCGTTTTATTAACTCTATTTTTGAGGACGGTGAGTGAAGGAGTGAAAGCGGTCAGTTTACAATGCAATGGGCCGTGGTTTCAGTTCACTAACCTCCATCTGCAAAGACCTCCAAGCAGGCTTGCATATTTCCCACTTCCCCTGCATATGAGCCAAAAATGCCTCTGCCCATTTTTCCTTGCCCGCTCTCATGCTTAGATCGTAGGGGACCGAGAAACTATTCAATCATTTAACAAAAAGTAAATTCCAGTCATGTTGGTTATAAACCATCAAAATAATCATTATGATATTAAAAGTTTGGCTGTCTAAATGATGAACATGATTATCACAATATTACGCCATCTCACAATTTGAAATAATAAAAAGTGACTCTTATGACCATAATTTCTAGATTTCTGACTTTTTTCCAACATGAAACCTGACTGAAACAATGAATCACTTCTTTGTCAGAATGATAAGAAAAAACTACTGGATTTTCTTTTTTATGCCCATCAATTGATTGAGCAGTTGAATGAGGGGGAAAACGGATGGTCAATCCATCAATTGAAGTACAATTTGAAAGAAAAATTTGGAGCTGATTCAAGTAGCAAATTCCCACCCCAAATCCTCATTTCCCTTTGCATATTGAAACTAAACCCAACTTCACCTAATGCTCCTTTTTCCCTTCTCCTTGGCTCTCCCACAAAAACCCTCATAAGTCTTTTAACTCTGCTGCCACCTAACGTGGGATTCTGAACAAAGACAAAGAATGAGTGGGTAAACTTTCCAAACCGACTGCAGTAATGTGTGCCTCCCTACCCCTTGATAAGACAACATTCTTCCACCCTTCCAAACTCTTTCTCACTTAGTAGACAACAAGGTCCCAAAACTTACACCCTCTGGAGTTCCACCCACATACACAAGATGCAGATGAGACAATAGGTCCTCTGTCTATGTCCCTTAAAATCCCAAATTTTCCCCATGGCCATCCATTTTTCATTAATCATTACTGAATACTGACATCCTTGGCTCTACCTCATCCATCTCCGACCAAAACCCTTTTCCTGTAGCACAAAGTTCAAAATTCCTATTCCACGTTATCATAAGCATTCTTTAAATCAATCTACTCTCTAACTCCTCTTTCCTAATTTTCCCACAATCCTCTATCCTCTATCAGCCCATTAGCCACAATTCATCCGAATTGGTCTCTCTTGATTGCAGACATGAAACCAAGCTGATCAACCTAAAATTACTACTCTTCAATGAATCCGACTTCTTCAATATAAAGCAAATATAAGCTGAATTAATTTTCCCATTAGAACACCCTTCCTAAATAACTCCTCAAAAACCTTCCTAAAGTCTAAATTTATAAACTCCAACAATGTTGAAAAATCCATTGAAAATTTATCCTAGTATTTCACTGAACAAGGCAATAATTCATCCTTCCTAAAAAAACAGAGTCCCAAGTGCAACAGCATGGAATCCCTAAGCCCGAAGCAAAGGACTACTTAGGAATATAGGGTGAGGTTCAAAACAACACAAAAGTCACCTCAGGTAATAGCAGAGATGCATGAACCACAAAACATCTCCCTCATCTTCCGTACTGGTGTACTCATTCCCTAATGGATTTTTTATATATTAATATAATCCATAGTTCGTGCACTTAAAAGCAGGCTTTTCTGTCTTATTCATTTCTACTCGCACCAGATATCCATTAAGAATAACACTAAGTAAAAATTTAATGGAGTGTTACCTCAAGAGTTCTTCTAGTTCAGATTCTTTATTGGGGGTTCCGTTCCTGCAAGAATTACAAACTTTTATGTCAACAAGCTACATGTATAAGTCTCAATGTACCATACATACACTACTTTAATTTACGCAATGTATTTGTAAGAAGACTGACATTTGGTTCGTACCGTTAAGTAAATTAATTGCTCAAAATTGAGAACTATTTCATAGTTTTCCACACATCTTAGAGGACAATGAGAGATTGGTATTCACACTAGTTTCTTAAGCTGAAGTTCATTGGAACAAGCAAACGTACTACAAACACAAATTTACTTTGATTGGTTATTGGACTTCTTGCAATCCTAGACATTGCGTCTCATTACTCCTTTTTCCCCGAAATGAAATACACATAGGATGCCATGTTAGTACTTTTAAAAGAACAAAAATATGTATACGTGGCCCAAGAAGGACATTGAATATCCTAGTAATTGATAGGTGCTGGTTTAGGTGCTGGTTTACTGATAGGATTTGAATCATGAAATGTACTGTCTTACTGATAGGTGCTGGTTTAGCTGGATTCATGTCATTGGCCCAATTGGCAAGAGAAGAGTGGTCCACGTGGCAGCCTTCTCACCTTTCAATTGCATTCAGTTGTGGGCTGTTTGTTAGTCGGTTTTGGGGTTGTTAGATTAGTAGTTAAGTCTGCAGTTTAGGCGGGAATATTAGTTACGAGTGCTAACCCAGTTTATAAGCTGGTTTTGTAAAGCTCTCTGTTGTTGAATTGTATGTAAAATTTCTGAGTCAATAAAGTTACTCGTTTGCTTACACGAGTCAAGGACATTGAATATCCTAGTAATTGATAGGTGCTGGTTTACTGATAGGATTTGAATCATGAAATGTACTGTCTTACTGATAGGTGCTGGTTTAGCTGAATTCATGTCATTGGCCCAATTGGCAAGAGAAGAGTGGTCCACGTGGCAGCCTTCTCACCTTTCAATTGCATTCAGTTGTGGGCTGTTTGTTAGTCGGTTTTGGGGTTGTTAGATTAGTAGTTAAGTCTGCAGTTTAGGCGGGAATATTAGTTACGAGTGCTAACCCAGTTTATAAGCTGGTTTTGTAAAGCTCTCTGTTGTTGAATTGTATTAGGTAATTATTCAACATCTTATAAAACAAGAATCTGAAAAACTAACCTGCATACTGATATTCTATAGATGTGAAGATACTTGCTAGAAATATTATGAACAGCCTTAACGCCGTGCTCCTTGATGAACATGTACACAACTGGATAACCAAGAAGCCATCTGAAGCAGTTAAACAGCTATTTTTAGTGTATCAGACTGAAATGCTAATCCAAACATTCTGGATAGAAGAGAAATGAAAAATGGTAATAGAATTTCATACTATGTAGGCAAAGGTAGATACTCTTGATTTAAATTTTTTAACAATTACGCATCGGCAATTATAAAACAATGTGATGCAGCCATGGAAAAACAGCTTGGCAATTATAGAAGTGATCTTAAATATTGGAAACTAAGTATTATTTGAATGGGGTTTACATGCCACTTCTAACAGAATTCCTTCCTTAAAAGGTTATGAAATTGTGTCACAATTACTTCTGGATTAAGTCAGCTTCAACTTTGAGTCAGTTTCTAACATGTCAGTATGCACATTTTCAAGTAATGCTGAATTTTTTCACAAACATATTCAGCATCATAGAAATCTGAAGCAGCACAATATTGCACCCCAGGTGTAGTAAAGTTGCATTCAAACGTGAGCTTAGGTCGTTACCCATTTAATGTTGGCAGAGTGACCTGAGTGTTTTGCATGCAGCTACTAAGATCAATAAAGTTAGATGACTGTGAAGGGATAAGTTCATTTCTGGGGATAAGTTCATTTCTGGGGATAAGTTCATTTCTGGGCGGTTTAGCATCGACCATGTTATCTATACTGTGAGATGATGATTCATCATCTTTCCTTTCACCAAGAGGAAATGACAAAGAGAACAACTTCTGAATTGATATAAGCTGCATCACCAGTGGGCTTTTTTCTGCTTCTGTTATCATCTGTGGCAGAAATGAAAGAAGTGCATTAACCAAAGAGTATAAAATAAGCAAGTCAAAAGTTTAAAGGTAAAGATTACAGGGGAAAAAAAGAGCATACAGTAGGAAGCAACCTTCGGAGGATCCTGTTCAAGGTCCACAAAGAGCAGCTGCCGTTCTGAGTTCAAGCTTGACCTAACATAATCAGCAAGCGCTCTAGTGTGAACTAAATATATCATTTCTTCTATAACCATTACTCTCAGATGCTCAAAAATGGGCAAATCCTGTACAAAAGTTTTAAAGGTTATTTGAGTTTCAGAAAATCAATAACTCCTAATAAAGAAAAAGAAATGAGGACAGAATAATATCAAGACATAATAGTGAGCACCATTTCTTAAGACCAGGTAATGCAGAATATCAGCTAAAGCTCGGACTGCATCCTAGCGGAAATATAAGGGGGAAAAAGAGAGCCGAAAGAGATAAGAAATGATATTGTGCATGGATATGAAAAACCAACCAGAGTAGTGTATGTGTTTACAGAAGTATGAATAAGCTAAATGGGTGTAATATTAACACAGAGTAGTGTATGTGTTTACAGAGTAGTGAATAAGCTAAATGGGTGTAATATTATTGAAAATGAATTGCAATCGTTCATAACCAAAGGACAAACTGTTTCACTTACAACTTTATGCAGAGAGAGCGAGAGAAAGAGTCATAATTGTCAATATAGATATTTGATTTTAGCTATATTATTGATAGAAAGGTTCATCTGCTAAAAGCCTCTTGATTGTTCGTGTATTTTGAGGGATTTATTTGCTGTTTAACTTCAATATTCTTCAAGGTTGGATTATGGACTCTATCACTCATACTATCTTGTTCTGTTTTATTTTTGGTTTCACAAACTTTTGCCTCTTATCCCTTCAATTAAAATAAGTGAGGCACGTAAACAAAAGTTTCATAAGGATGCCCTAAAATCAAATAAATATTGAAGTATACTTGAGAGAAACAAATGAGTGAACGAGAAAAACTTTAGAAGTCATAGAAGTAAAAATATGTAAAGACTTATGTTGAGCTGGAAATGCCTTTCCTATTGCCAAAAATATTAACAGAGTAAGAGTTAGCAAACTTGGATATAGTTTCAGTGTGTACTATGACAGCAGCAGCAGCAATACTAATTAGTGAAGTATTAAAAACTGAAACCTTTTGACAAAAATTTAAAAGAGTGCAAAATCTCTCTTGCAGTTCAGGCATCTTTCCACCATAGTCAATCATTATCACTGGCCTCATTCCTGTACACAAAGCTAGAATATCTGCAAGTCCACAAAATCACAAGTCAGTATACATAATGATAAGAAATAACTTAGGTTAAAAGATTTATAAATACTTTCCTAGTAAGCTAAAGGAATTTGCAGTAACAAATAAACATAAAGATTCAAGAACTTCTTCAACTTTAAAAGTGAAATCACCAAAAGTATCATGACAGAGAAGAAAAATATGTGGCCTTCATAATATATGAAAATAGCACAGAAGCACAGGAATGAACTGAATAGTTCTACTTTTATTCCCATGTTTGTTCTATGGAACAAGGAAAATAAAATTAAGCTTATATCTAGTCTTTGTTGCTTGTTTCCATTTCGTTATCACCAAAAAAAATAAATAATTCTTTTCTTTTTAATGAAATAACAAATATCATTACTATCAATCATGAGTTCTCCATTCTGAAACAGATGAAACTGAAAGAAACATAAAAATATTTCAAAAAGGAAAAAATCTTCATGAAACAAACGCGCCCCAGAGCTATCCGACCCTGGACCGTTAGAAAACTATGTTTCAATACCCTACTGAGCTCTATACAAGTATAACCATTTGGCCTAAATATAAGCTACGCTTCTAAATTCCAACAGAAATGTTGAGTTATAAAATTGAAAACCAAAAGACCCACAAGAAAAATTATCTCTAACTGAAAAGAGACGAACAAACATTTTAATCTGAAGTTTATACAGTTTCAATGAAGTATAATTAAGTCTTCAATTTGAAAGAGATAAATTATTAAAACCAGAAGCTAAATTAAGTTGTGAGAATTGAAACAGACAAAAGTATTAAAACCCAGAAGCTAAATTGAGGTAGTGAGAGTTGAAAGACACCAAAACTGATAAAAACCCAAAACCAAAATAGTGTTCATTTGGGAAAGCAGACCAAAAAAATACTAAAACTCATAACAGAAATTGAGTCAGAAAAATAGCAGAGATTCTAGACCCAAAGAGAGAGAAAAGAAAGACCTGTCTCAAGTCGACGTCTTGCATATTTGAGTCGCCATTTGATTTGAGACAGAGAAGAATCCAACACTCTCAATGCTTCATCTAACTCGGCGACTTCAGTTAAGAATTGCTTCTCTTTTTCTTCTCGAGGATCCGCCATTGATAGAAAACACACCGCTTCCTGAAAATGCTAGTGTTTGTTATGTGAAATGCTGTTTTACCAGCAGACTAGTAGAGAAAAGAAGAGCGGCCTTTTGGCATATGACCCAAAAAGAAAAGGTAGTGCGGTGATGGGGATCACGATCTAAAATATCGATGGTATTGAAAATATTGGTAATCTAAAAATACGAAAATTTTGATAGAAATATAGAGATATTATCGATATCGATAAAAATTAAATAAAAATTATGAAAATTGTAAGAAAACCTAGAAATTTTTATTAAAACTTTGGAGGATATTTATTTAGTTAATTATCTATTAGTTTATCATAAAAAATTGGAACGAAATGCATTGCATGTTGGGTTAACTGATTTAAGTTGATTATATAGGGAGCTAACAAACATTGTGAGTGTAGAAAATATGTAGTAATTAATGAAAAAAGATTAAACACGCCATGATCATTTATATATAATGATTTACTACAATATTTTTCACTTTATACATTGCATGGTAAGATACATGAGTGACTTAATATCACACAAAATTCTTATGAGGTTCAAATTTTTCATTATCTTCATCATCTCTATGTGTAGAGTAAGGTCATGTTTGGTACGCCTCACTGGACTGAACTGGATTAAATAGCACTCGAAATCCTTGTTTGGTAAGAGACGGGACTAACTTAAATGAGATTGTATAGTCCAATAGTGAAAAAAATGCCTCACTCGCTCGTCTAATACAGTGAGCCTAAAAAGTGGTTCTCCCTCTCTTTAAAAAATATCATAATTTTATTTGTATTCTTTTAATTATTGTTTTAGATCTTTAAACGAGTGTTTTTTTTTTTTTTTTTTTGCAGCATTTATTTATTTAAGATAAAAATCCTTAATTAAATTTAAATATTACAATAATTATTTTGATATTGCATTTGGAAAATCAAACTATATTTTTTTGATATTGAAACAAGTTATCGCAAGCAATTTTTACCTTGTCAAATTATATTTTTCAGTTTGAAGTCAAAAGTCAAATATATCAATAAATAAATAAATAAATAAATAAATAAATAAATAATTTAATTATTGTTTTACTTGGTCTTTGAAAACCTAGAATTATATAGAGTGAGCTTAGCTCCTTTAACAATGTTTCCACCAACTAAGATTAATCTTGAGAATCCGAAAAACAAATATCATAATTTTATTCTTCATTAAAAAAAAAAATTGATTTGTTTTCTTTTTATTATTGTTTTAAATCTTTTTTTTTTTTTTTTGTTGCCAGATATTGTTATAAATCTTTGAATTAGGTTTCTTTTTAGCACTTATTTATCTTTTAGGTCAAAAACCCTAATTAAATTTAAATATTATAAGAATTATTTTTCAGTCCAACATAACACCAAACATAGGTCTTCATTATTTTTACAATCCGGCTTCTTAGTCCGACGCAGCATCAAACGTAAGTTAGTACTTAATCTAGCTTAGGCCAATCCGAGCTAATCCGAAATAGTCCCAGGATTTAGTCCAGTCCATGACAGTCCACCGTGCCAAACGACCCCTAAGTGTATTGTGAAGAGTAGTCATCAAAAGATAAACCCCAAAAATAGTTTTGCCTGTAATTGTTCAAAACAAAACAACATAAATATACATATTTTAGCATATTATCACAAAAACATAAGCAACATGGTGGTTAAGGTGTTTGATGAGTGAAATGGCAACGGTTTGAATCCCCTTTGTGTGTGTGCTTTGTATTTTTTTCCTTCATTTTTTCCATTACATCCATATTTTCGATATTATAGCAATATTATAGCGATATTTTTACAAAATATTGCTAAAGTGTGAGCGAAATTATCGACATCGATAATTTTCAATATTATCGATATTTATACAATATGTGTATGGATATGTTTCGAAATATCCCAGACCGGAAAAAACGATAATATCTTCGATATTTCGTCAATATTATCGATATTTTAAACTATGGTGGTGAGCAAGCTATAAAGTATTGATGGTTTTGAAAACATGATGTTCTGAAAACACGAAAAGTTTGATAGAAATATTGGAAAATTATTAATATCGATAAAAATTGAATAAAAACCATGAAAATTGTAAGAAAAACTTAGAAATTTTCTTGAAACTTTGGAGGATGTGTTTATTTAGTCAATTATCTATTACTTTATCACAAAAAATTAGAAGGAAATGCATTGCATGATGAGTTTAACTAATTTAAGTTAATTATATAGCGAGCTGACAAACATTGTGAGTGTAGAAAAATATATAATAATTAATGAAAGAAGATTAAACACACCATAATCATTTATTTATAATGATTCACCTTTTATATACATTGCATGGAAAGATATATAAGTGACT
>NC_047650.1:17733797-17741297 GCF_902201215.1 Prunus dulcis | reverse complement strand
TAGAATAGATTAACTTCCTGCAGCTTTTTATATATTAGATTTCTAAAGTTTCTTTTTCTTTGTCATTGGCCCTATGGCCCTGTGGCTCTCTTAGCCACGTTTTTTTTTCATGTGTCCTTTTCTGTCTTTAGCAATATAATCATTTTTTTTAAAGGGTTATAATCATTTTTTTTAAGAAATAAGAAATAAGTTTTTGTTCTCTCTCTCTCTCTCTCTCTCTCTCTCTCTCTCTCTCTAACACCATGTTGAAATCGAAAAAAAGAAAGTTCATCTTTTACTTTGAAATGTCTTTGTTCTTTGTATTGCTTTCTTTTTGGAACAAGTAATTTGACATGATACACACTACCAGTACAACTCTTGTTTACCAAAATTAGCAAGGATGCCCTTTTTCATATCATATATATTTAGTACATTAGTGTTCTTTTAGCTGTGCAAGGATTGTCGGTTCCTTTATTCATTCAAAAAAAATTTTAAACTCTTTTTGCGTTTGTGATTAAATCATTAAGACACAAATAAGTTTAAAATTATGTTTCCGAACGAGGGTTCAAACACTTTTTCCTTAAGAATTTCCAAAATAAGAGCAAAATTATCCTCATGGCTGCTAGTATGATTGTATTTAGCTGGACTAGATAATGCATTGTTTAACTTGGGTTTAAGTAGGTTTTGATGAACCTTGTGTCACTGGATGAGCGAGCGGCGCGGCGTGGCGGAAGCGAAACACACATTTCGCCACTCAAGGCACACCCGTGCGGCCCAGGATCCCTTCGGAATCCCAGTCAGCCTTCTCCCACTTTATGATATTCATGACTCTCACAACTCCGTGAGAGGTTTACCTTCAGGTGTCGTCTCTTACTAGACAACGAGTCACACTACCGTGTGACTATACAATCACTCCACATCCGACAACGAACCCTCGACGTCATACATCAAGCGTTGCATAAGACACGTCAACTGCATCGACCACGTCGCATGCTTTCCTCATGTCTCGCTCATGTCCAAGTCAAGACATAGCCATCTAACACACCATCGGTTTACCCATACTTCTGTCGGTCATTCCTTTAGCGTTCAAGATAGCCCACATCCTCAAGCTATACACGCAAGCTGTTATACTTGCATGTCTCCCAAGCCTTGGCGACATATGTATTCCGAATGTCCCACATAACCATCTATGCATTGCATGGGGTCGCAACCCATGCGTACCGGCATCCGAATATCTTCCTTCAATATTAGACAAGGCCGAACCCAAGCCAAGTCCATCGAGTATTGTCATATGTCTCGCTAGCCGATGGCATAGCGAATGCCATATGTTGACCTCACTCTTTCCAACGATGCGCAATACGAACGGCCCTGCGTGTTCGTACTGTCCTCGGGAATTCCTTTCCTCGGAGGCACAGATTATCCTTCAACAATCTTATGCCCGCCCTTATGACTATCTCCAATGTCATAAGGATGCTCGCTTAGTGCCACAAGGGTGTAAGCACCAGGGGTGGTGGAGAGCATGACACCATGTCACCCCCTATATAGCATTTTATGCATTTAGCCTTCTGCCAGGAAGGAACATCACCTATGCACGAGGAGTCATAATTGGGCATAACTCCTTCATACGAACTCCGAATGGCGAACCGTCAGTTGCGTTTCCTGCGTCTCGACATCACGAACATTTCGGTATTCTTGATTCCCTCAGGTTCCTCTCGTAACCTTCGGGAATACCCAAAATACCCTTCACAAGTGCAACTTGGCCAACACCAACCATTCTAGCTCTTAAGCTATCGCCCGTCCACACTTAGACTACCTCATAAGCGCATAGATGTCCCAACAGAGTCACGGTAGCACTTGTCTAAATGCGACCCGTGACACTTGGCTGAACTCCATGTGTATACATATATATATATATGTATATACATGAACCTTGTTTTTAAGTTCCTCACACACACATCATATCTACCTTCCAATCATTGTTTGATTCAAACTTTCTAGCTACTTGGTCATTCTCATAAATTGCTAGCTCATGTCCATACATTTGTTAGTATAATGACATTTAGTATTTCTACATGTCTTGCTTATGTATTTTTATTTGTTTTATTATTTTATATTTATTATTGTTCTATTGCTTTTGTGATTAGTTTCTCTCTTGTTTTGTTAGTATTATGGGATTTGGTATATTTGGGTAAGTATTGCCTATTTATATCTATTATATTTTTTTCTTAGTGTTTGTTTATTGCCATTATTTTGTTTTTACGATTGGTTCATGTCCATACCTTTGTTTGTATAATGGCATTTGCTATATTAGTGTGCTTATATATTGCCAGTTGTCTGTTATTGTCCCTGGATCCTTTTGAATGAATGTATTGATTGTGGTTGTTTTACTTTATTTGTGGCAGGTATGTCAACTGGCAGAGATGAACCCATATCTCTAATTCCTTCAGGTGAACTATGAGGAACTGTTTGGGCCAAAAAGAGGTCCACGCACCAGCCCACTTTCTCACAAAGAATCCCAGGAACAGAAAAACAGAAGACCAAGCCTTGACTCCAAAAGAAAAAAAGCCCAAATTCACGTAAGAGTAAGTTGGGCCCAGTCTACAAAAGCCTGTCATTTCTCCCAAAAGCCTAGGAACAAATTGGCAGACTTTAGGAACCTATTGTCAAGGAAGCCCACATGACTACCTGATGTTGAAAAGTCAAAATTCTCAACTATAACAGAGAGGTTGATAGGAAATTAATAAGGGCAGGTATTACAGAAGGACTTCTCTACATTTGCTCAGCCAAAGAAGAAAGTTAGAATTTTATATATTATAAAGAAGCTCTGCACCAAAACAGGTGCCATTTCCAAGAGATAAGCATGCTATATTTTCTAAAGAGATAAGTAAGGTGTAGGGAGTTGTTCATCTGACAGATCAAAACTAGCCATCACAGTTTGAACTCTTACAAGAGCAGTTAAATTGGAAGAAGTGTTAGGTTTTCCTTCAACAAAAACAGGGAAGTGACCACCTTGGGAACTGACTATGGAAAGCTTATCTGCCAAAATTGATAAAAACCCTTTTTTGTTGCATTTAAAATGAAAGATCTTTTGAGAAATTTTGCCGCCCATTATTAAAAGAATTGGAAACACCACTCCAAAGCATTTCTTATAAATATAGGAGAGGGTGAACAGAGCAAGGGACAGTCAATCAGACAACCAAAATCAACCAAAGACAAAAACTCAAGATGATCACTTGATCTATGAGAACCTTCAAATAAACTGAAGCAACCAAAAGCTCATTTGAGTCACAAAAGAAGCCAGCTACAAATCAGAACTCCTAATCCAGACCTAGAGAAATAAGTCATTCAAAAAGAGATTTCTTTCGTTACAAATTTGGTTCAGCAAAAGCCAAAACAAGCAGAGTTTGGGTTTTTAAAAATATGAAAACCTCAACAAATTTATGCAGAGCCCTGATCAAGCAGAACAGGTACCACAATGCAGTTCTAGCTCACTAATCCTCATAGTCCAACCACTTCTGCCCCTTTCAGACTGAAGAGGCCACGATTCTGTACTTTCAAAAGCCTCCCAGGGCTCAAAATAGATTAAAGCTCAGTCAAACTCAAACTTTGGTATCGATTACAGTTGAAGCTCAGCAGTTGAAGTTAGGAACAGTCTAGTCCAGCACAAGCATACCCAGTCCAGCCCGAGTCAGAAGCTTCTATCTAGGCAGAAATGGAAGTCCAGCTTTCTTTTTGTCTTTCTAGGGTTAACTTTTTACTGTTGAGTTTTGTAGAAGTCAGTTCCGCCTGAAAAACAACTCATTTTCTTACTATTTATTATGGCCAGAACTACCGATTTTGTAATGTGAAAAATTGTGAAGTCCTCACCAGTCTGAGGCAAGAAAAGAACTTACTTGGGAGATATTACTCACCCAAATTCACAATTGCTTGTTTAGAAGTCAGTAAACTTGGGGCGCAAGTTATCTATTTTCAAGAAAGTCTGCTAGGGTTTTTTATTGCTAGCAGTGGCACGCTCGCACACTAAAGAAAGCTGACTTGTTGAACAGTCAATGGTTTTCAAGGCAATGGGGAACTTTACCCTTCCATCACAGGAACAAACATAAAACGGGTGAACATGAACACATTTGGAGAAGCCACAAGGAAGCAATTGAATCGAGGAGCAAACTCATTTTGGAGAAGCCACAAAATATATCTATGTTCATGTCTTTTGACGATGATATCAAGAAAGTGTTTGTTGAGCAGTTGCTTATTGACAATGTTGTTGCTTATTGACAATGCTTGAGGACATGGCCTAGCTAAATTCGATGCATCTCTCTTTTGGAGGACTTGCGTAGTGAATTGAACTTCTAATTTTGAGTCATGTAGATTACTTTTGCATAGATGAAGAATTTCTAACGTTGCATATATGAAGAAATTCTGACTTTGTCATCTACATGTAAATTCTGAGTTTTGCATATATCAAACATGAAATTCTTAAAGCCCGAGTTGATGTAGGTGGTTGTTATTGATACAATATTCTTTGTGTTTGCATACAAATAAACACTCAATTATGCATAAACTCTGTGGAATTTTTGATTTTAACAACAAACAAAAAGCTTTTGGTTCGGGAGAAAAGAAACATAAATGTCAATTTGGTAACTAGAAAGTGTGTTCATAGTTTTAAGATCTTATTAAATTACATTTAATTATCTTAAAATTATTAAATTTAAAAATTAAAATAATTATTTTTTAGCCCGACACAACACCAAACATAGGTCTTCACTATTTTACAATCCAGCTGCTTTGTCCAACGCAACACCAAACATAGGTTAGTACTTAATTGAACTTAGGCCAATCCGAGCTAAAGACAATCCTAAGATTTGGTCCAGTCCATGACAGTCTGCAATACCAAACGACCCTTAATAGATCGCACATGCAAAAGGTTGTTTGATGGAAAAGAAAATAGAGATGACGTGCATGAAAAAATTAGTTTAATAGAGATTAAATAATTAAGGGAATGCAAATGGTTGAATTTGGGTGTAAAGAGGAATTCGGGTCCAAGCCCAATGGGCATATGACATTAAGTGGGCATGAGAAGGATAACCACTTGAGCCCAATAGGCCCAAGGGAACCCATATTTCCAGTTTTTACAAGGAGAAGAAAAGCTTGGGGGGGTTTTTTTTTTTTTTTTTGGGAGCTATACCTAACTTAGCCTCCTAGCCACTTAAGGTTTCTTGTGCTAGTTGTTTGAAGAGGAAGAGAACCATCAACTCCTCTCAAGGCCTCACTCATCTCTTCCATCACTTCCTTGGTGTGGTGAATTTAGAGGTCTCACATTTGCGAGGCTATTTCTTGATAACCAAAAAGGAGAGGGCCCTCCCTAGGGTGATAGACCTTGAGCTCTCTCAAGGTAGTGCTTCAAAGGTGTTA
The DNA here is from genome assembly GCF_902201215.1 of Prunus dulcis. Taxonomy (NCBI): domain Eukaryota; kingdom Viridiplantae; phylum Streptophyta; class Magnoliopsida; order Rosales; family Rosaceae; genus Prunus; species Prunus dulcis. The sequence continues at coordinate 17,735,909 of NC_047650.1, read as the reverse complement.
ATTATTCTCTCCTCCATTAGAGAGTAGTGGTAGAGAAATTTTAAGGAACACTCGACACATAGTCTATGATGAAGTATTTTTTTAAGCTCAATCTCTTTAAAATAGCTTCCATTGCATAGATTAAAATGTAATCTAGGTTGTGGCTTATTTTTCAAAACATAGCACATTTCCTTCAATTTTCCCCTTACAACATTTAATACAAATATCAAAGTAAAAAAAAATGTAATGGAGGTAATATCTATTATTCCTTTGCCAAATGTTCTATTCTCTTTCTAGAGATATCTCCCAAATGTTTATGCCAAAGTTTAGATGAGTTCTCTTTTAATAATAAAAGTTTTTGTCCAATAGTGTCAATATGTATGTGTTTACACCATAATGAACCGAGCAGTCCCAGCCACAAAGCAACTAGCACCAAGGCAACCATGCCTTCTCCCATGCCGAAGGAAGACACACTTCCGAAGTGCCAGACACCTGCCGAAGCTCTCAAATGCCAAACCTAATCTTCAGGACACGTGTCGTCACCACAACGGCTTGCACAAAGTCCCACATTGGAACTTTGTGCAAAGCTCCCACTTTCACTTCCCTATAAATAGGGAACAATACCCAGGTAAAACAGAGAGACCATTCCCCTACTTTCACTGTTACTCTGCCAGAATTACTACCTGTAACTGACTTAGGCATCGGAGAGCCTTCGGCCGGCACCACACCGGTGTCCGAAGCTTTACGGTTGCTTCTCCTCTTCTTACCTTCTGCAGGTCTTACCAATCCATTTCACCCAAGGGCTTCAGCCTTCTTCCCTGCTGAAGACCTAGTACCTCTAATCACTAAGTTGGACTCAAATAGTGGCCGAGCCATTTTGAGCATCAACAGTTTGGCGCCGTCTGTGGGAATTCGACACTTGAATCCCTTCTTTCTCTATCAGCCCAGCTGGCTCCTTCACCCCTCAGGCCCCGTCGCCTCTTCTTCACCCCACATCCTGCTATGCCGACCGAGGATAGCCACGATACCCAGCACCAGACCCCCCTCGAGGGTACTTCCCGAAGGAAATCTCCGGGAGACGCCTCTCTCCAGGCAGAAGTGGAGCGCCTCCGTGATAGTATGACTAAGATGTCGGAGAAGTACGAGCATCTTCATACCCGGAATGCTGAGCTAGAGCATGACTTTCGTGTTCTAAAGCGGAACCAGGAGAGGACTCGCGCCCAGGATGCCCAACAGGACCTGACCCAGAACGTTGGGCATACTCAGCCGAACCAGCCAGCACATTCCAGCCACAGCTCCCCGGCCAACTCTAGGCTCCGCAAGGGAAAAGACCACCTTCATCCGGAGCAACCCCCGTCACGACCCCTTTGCGTTCCCCCACCGAAGGACCGGCCTCATGAGCCAGTCAGGATCTACCAAGATTGCCGGGATCGCATCTCGGACCGTCAGCCAAGGCCGATCCCTATCCCTGTCAACCTCGAGGACCCAAGGGTGGCACACCTGGGCCCATCGCCAGCCCCCGTCCGCGCACCTAACGGAGAAGGTGTCGGGGACTCGGATGGTTGGGAATTCTATAATTCAGAAGATTGGGAACATTCCCCAGCCCCTGTCTATCCCACCCCCGGGCCTTTGGCGCTTGAAACTCTTCCTCATGCCGACCCGGCTATGAGGCTTCTCTTCGAGAAGGTCCGGCGCCTGGAAAGCGAGCAGCATCGCAGCCATCAACCCCTCTGGGCGAAACCACGGCCAGGGCCTTTTACCGAGCGTATCCTCCACTACCACCAGGAGAAAGATATCCAGCCACTCCGCATCGCTTTCTACACTGGCACGGAGGATCCTCTCACCCACATCCACTCCTTCCAGTCTGCCCTTGGGTGCAAAGGCCTTACTGATGAAGGCATGTGCCTCCTCTTCCCTTCCACCCTCAGCGGCGCGGCCCTGAATTGGTTCTACAGGCTCACCCCCGCACCATCAACTCTTTTGATAGTCTCAAGCAGACGTTCCTGGACCATTTCATGATCCAGACTGATCGCTTATACTCTGCCGACGACTTGTATATGCTTCGGCAAGCTGAGGACGAACCCCTTCGGGAGTATGCAGCTCGGTTCAGCCATGAATACTCCCGCTGCCCAG
>NC_047650.1:17653593-17733697 GCF_902201215.1 Prunus dulcis | reverse complement strand
GGAAAAATCCATTAGATAATGAACTATTGGCTCTAAGCCATCTCTGGCGATGAATCAACAATTCGAAGTACCTTTCTTGTGTATTCTTGATAAACCAGCATTAAGGTATTTCCCAATACTATTTCTCAATTCTATACATTGAACTATCCCGAGTTATCTTCTTACTTAGTATGCAATACAGAAAAAGGAAATACCTTCTTAGAAATTTCCTTTTACAAAAATAACATCCCTAAATAAGATTATCAAAAAAAAGTAAAATATAACTAGAAGAAAAAATAACCCTCCATTTGGATGAATGAATTGAAAATTGCGTAGAATATAATGACGGAATTTAGATCTCCATCTTTTAAATGTCTAGAAATTTATAATTTCAACATTTGGATGTATGTATGTCGAATTTTGTAAATTACAAAAATTGCAGTGAAAAACGAGTTCTACTCAATAAAAATTGTGATGAGCCTCTTTTGGCAGAAATTAAACTCGGGAATCTTGATACCAATTTCCACCAATATCAATTTCTTCTCTTCAATTCTCGACTTTTAGGCTAAATCCCGAGTTATTTTCCTCCATCCAAACTAAGGGTAAAAGAAAAAAATACATATAGAAAGCAAATTGCTTCAGTTTCTTTTACAAGTTGAATTTGAATGAGTACCTCATACTACTCACCACCAAAGACTAAAATATCAATAATATCGACGAAATATTGAGGATATTATCATTTTTTCGGGTCTAGGATATTTTGGAACATATCAATACATATCGTATAAGTATCGCTATAATATCGATAATATTGCTATAATATTACTATATGTGTATCGACGTCGATAATTTCTCTCACACTTCAACAAAATTTGGCCAAAATATCGCTATAATATCGATAATATTGAGATGATAAAGACAATGAAAAATTTGAAGAGTTATGTACACGAACACCCCCGGAGGTTTCAGTTTGTTTTCACAAAACCCCTTTTTGTTGATTGTTTGTCAAAAAATTGATGATTTCATTGGAAAAAAAAACTTGTACAAATGACAAAATTAACCGCAATGAAGTATATGCAATCTAATCTCAAATGCCAACTTCATCATTTAGATAATTTTTTGTTAATAAAATCATCAATATTTGGATGAAAAATCAATGAAAATGAGTTTTGTGAAAACAATTTAAAACCTCAGGGGGTGGTCTTATAATTTATAAAACCTCAAGGAGTTTTGTGAAAAAGTCAAAAATTTCAAAGGGTGTTAGTGTAAATAACTCAAATTTGAACCTTATAGGAACTCTACATGGTACGAAGTCACTTATATATCTTTCCATGCAATGTATATAAAAGGTGAATCATTATAAATAAATGATTATGGTGTGTTTAATCTTCTTTTATTAATTATTATATATTTTTCTACACTCACAATGTTTGTCAGCTCGCTATATAATTAACTTAAATTAGTTAAATTCATCATGCAATGCATTTTCTTCTAATTTTTTGTGATAAAGTAATAGATAATTGACTAAATAAACACATCCTCCAAAGTTTCAAGAAAATTTCTAAGTTTTTCTTACAATTTTCATGGTTTTTATTCAATTTTTATCGATATTAATAATTTTCCAATATTTCTATCAAACTTTTCGTGTTTTCAGAACATCATGTTTTCAAAACCATCAATACTTTATAGCTTGCTCACCACCATAGTTTAAAATATCGATAATATTGACGAAATATCGAAGATATTATCGTTTTTTCGGGTCTGGGATATTTCGAAACATATCCATACACATATTGTATAAATATCGATAATATTGAAAATTATCGATGTCGATAATTTCGCTCACACTTCAGCAATATTTTGTAAAAATATCGCTATAATATTGCTATAATATCGAAAATATGGATGTAATGGAAAAAATGAAGGAAAAAAACACAAAGCACACACACAAAGGGGATTCAAACTGTTGCCATTTCACTCATCAAACACCTTAACCACCATGTTGCTTATGTTTTTGTGATAATATGCTAAAATATGTATATTTATGTTGTTTTGTTTTGAATAATTACAGGCAAAACTATTTTTGGGGTTTATCTTTTGATGACTACTCTTCACAATACACTTAGGGGTCGTTTGGCACGGTGGACTGTCATGGACTGGACTAAATCCTGGGACTATTTCGGATTAGCTCGGATTGGCCTAAGCTAGATTAAGTACTAACTTACGTTTGATGCTGCGTCGGACTAAGAAGCCGGATTGTAAAAATAATGAAGACCTATGTTTGGTGTTATGTTGGACTGAAAAATAATTCTTATAATATTTAAATTTAATTAGGGTTTTTGACCTAAAAGATAAATAAGTGCTAAAAAGAAACCTAATTCAAAGATTTATAACAATATCTGGCAACAAAAAAAAAAAAAAAAGATTTAAAACAATAATAAAAAGAAAACAAATCAATTTTTTTTTTTAATGAAGAATAAAATTATGATATTTGTTTTTCGGATTCTCAAGATTAATCTTAGTTGGTGGAAACATTGTTAAAGGAGCTAAGCTCACTCTATATAATTCTAGGTTTTCAAAGACCAAGTAAAACAATAATTAAATTATTTATTTATTTATTTATTTATTTATTTATTTATTGATATATTTGACTTTTGACTTCAAACTGAAAAATATAATTTGACAAGGTAAAAATTGCTTGCGATAACTTGTTTCAATATCAAAAAAATATAGTTTGATTTTCCAAATGCAATATCAAAATAATTATTGTAATATTTAAATTTAATTAAGAATTTTTATCTTAAATAAATAAATGCTGCAAAAAAAAAAAACGCTCGTTTAAAGATCTAAAACAATAATTAAAAGAATACAAATAAATTTATGATATTTTTTAAAGAGATGGAGAACCACTTTTTAGGCTCACTGTATTAGACGAGCGAGTGAGGCATTTTTTTCACTATTGGACTATACAATCTCATTTAAGTTAGTCCCGTCTCTTACCAAACAAGGATTTCGAGTGCTATTTAATCCAGTTCAGTCCAGTGAGGCGTACCAAACATGACCTTACTCTACACATAGAGATGATGAAGATAATGAAAAATTTGAACCTCATAAGAATTTTGTGTGATATTAAGTCACTCATGTATCTTACCATGCAATGTATAAAGTGAAAAATATTGTAGTAAATCATTATATATAAATGATCATGGCGTGTTTAATCTTTTTTCATTAATTACTACATATTTTCTACACTCACAATGTTTGTTAGCTCCCTATATAATCAACTTAAATCAGTTAACCCAACATGCAATGCATTTCGTTCCAATTTTTTATGATAAACTAATAGATAATTAACTAAATAAATATCCTCCAAAGTTTTAATAAAAATTTCTAGGTTTTCTTACAATTTTCATAATTTTTATTTAATTTTTATCGATATCGATAATATCTCTATATTTCTATCAAAATTTTCGTATTTTTAGATTACCAATATTTTCAATACCATCGATATTTTAGATCGTGATCCCCATCACCGCACTACCTTTTCTTTTTGGGTCATATGCCAAAAGGCCGCTCTTCTTTTCTCTACTAGTCTGCTGGTAAAACAGCATTTCACATAACAAACACTAGCATTTTCAGGAAGCGGTGTGTTTTCTATCAATGGCGGATCCTCGAGAAGAAAAAGAGAAGCAATTCTTAACGGAAGTCGCCGAGTTAGATGAAGCATTGAGAGTGTTGGATTCTTCTCTGTCTCAAATCAAATGGCGACTCAAATATGCAAGACGTCGACTTGAGACAGGTCTTTCTTTTCTCTCTCTTTGGGTCTAGAATCTCTGCTATTTTTCTGACTCAATTTCTGTTATGAGTTTTAGTATTTTTTGGTCTGCTTTCCCAAATGAACACTATTTTGGTTTTGGGTTTTTATCAGTTTTGGTGTCTTTCAACTCTCACTACCTCAATTTAGCTTCTGGGTTTTAATACTTTTGTCTGTTTCAATTCTCACAACTTAATTTAGCTTCTGGTTTTAATAATTTATCTCTTTCAAATTGAAGACTTAATTATACTTCATTGAAACTGTATAAACTTCAGATTAAAATGTTTGTTCGTCTCTTTTCAGTTAGAGATAATTTTTCTTGTGGGTCTTTTGGTTTTCAATTTTATAACTCAACATTTCTGTTGGAATTTAGAAGCGTAGCTTATATTTAGGCCAAATGGTTATACTTGTATAGAGCTCAGTAGGATATTGAAACATAGTTTTCTAACGGTCCAGGCTCGGATAGCTCTGGGGCGCGTTTGTTTCATGAAGATTTTTTCCTTTTTGAAATATTTTTATGTTTCTTTCAGTTTCATCTGTTTCAGAATGGAGAACTCATGATTGATAGTAATGATATTTGTTATTTCATTAAAAAGAAAAGAATTATTTATTTTTTTTGGTGATAACGAAATGGAAACAAGCAACAAAGACTAGATATAAGCTTAATTTTATTTTCCTTGTTCCATAGAACAAACATGGGAATAAAAGTAGAACTATTCAGTTCATTCCTGTGCTTCTGTGCTATTTTCATATATTATGAAGGCCACATATTTTTCTTCTCTGTCATGATACTTTTGGTGATTTCACTTTTAAAGTTGAAGAAGTTCTTGAATCTTTATGTTTATTTGTTACTGCAAATTCCTTTAGCTTACTAGGAAAGTATTTATAAATCTTTTAACCTAAGTTATTTCTTATCATTATGTATACTGACTTGTGATTTTGTGGACTTGCAGATATTCTAGCTTTGTGTACAGGAATGAGGCCAGTGATAATGATTGACTATGGTGGAAAGATGCCTGAACTGCAAGAGAGATTTTGCACTCTTTTAAATTTTTGTCAAAAGGTTTCAGTTTTTAATACTTCACTAATTAGTATTGCTGCTGCTGCTGTCATAGTACACACTGAAACTATATCCAAGTTTGCTAACTCTTACTCTGTTAATATTTTTGGCAATAGGAAAGGCATTTCCAGCTCAACATAAGTCTTTACATATTTTTACTTCTATGACTTCTAAAGTTTTTCTCGTTCACTCATTTGTTTCTCTCAAGTATACTTCAATATTTATTTGATTTTAGGGCATCCTTATGAAACTTTTGTTTACGTGCCTCACTTATTTTAATTGAAGGGATAAGAGGCAAAAGTTTGTGAAACCAAAAATAAAACAGAACAAGATAGTATGAGTGATAGAGTCCATAATCCAACCTTGAAGAATATTGAAGTTAAACAGCAAATAAATCCCTCAAAATACACGAACAATCAAGAGGCTTTTAGCAGATGAACCTTTCTATCAATAATATAGCTAAAATCAAATATCTATATTGACAATTATGACTCTTTCTCTCGCTCTCTCTGCATAAAGTTGTAAGTGAAACAGTTTGTCCTTTGGTTATGAACGATTGCAATTCATTTTCAATAATATTACACCCATTTAGCTTATTCACTACTCTGTAAACACATACACTACTCTGTGTTAATATTACACCCATTTAGCTTATTCATACTTCTGTAAACACATACACTACTCTGGTTGGTTTTTCATATCCATGCACAATATCATTTCTTATCTCTTTCGGCTCTCTTTTTCCCCCTTATATTTCCGCTAGGATGCAGTCCGAGCTTTAGCTGATATTCTGCATTACCTGGTCTTAAGAAATGGTGCTCACTATTATGTCTTGATATTATTCTGTCCTCATTTCTTTTTCTTTGTTAGGAGTTATTGATTTTCTGAAACTCAAATAACCTTTAAAACTTTTGTACAGGATTTGCCCATTTTTGAGCATCTGAGAGTAATGGTTATAGAAGAAATGATATATTTAGTTCACACTAGAGCGCTTGCTGATTATGTTAGGTCAAGCTTGAACTCAGAACGGCAGCTGCTCTTTGTGGACCTTGAACAGGATCCTCCGAAGGTTGCTTCCTACTGTATGCTCTTTTTTTCCCCTGTAATCTTTACCTTTAAACTTTTGACTTGCTTATTTTATACTCTTTGGTTAATGCACTTCTTTCATTTCTGCCACAGATGATAACAGAAGCAGAAAAAAGCCCACTGGTGATGCAGCTTATATCAATTCAGAAGTTGTTCTCTTTGTCATTTCCTCTTGGTGAAAGGAAAGATGATGAATCATCATCTCACAGTATAGATAACATGGTCGATGCTAAACCGCCCAGAAATGAACTTATCCCCAGAAATGAACTTATCCCCAGAAATGAACTTATCCCTTCACAGTCATCTAACTTTATTGATCTTAGTAGCTGCATGCAAAACACTCAGGTCACTCTGCCAACATTAAATGGGTAACGACCTAAGCTCACGTTTGAATGCAACTTTACTACACCTGGGGTGCAATATTGTGCTGCTTCAGATTTCTATGATGCTGAATATGTTTGTGAAAAAATTCAGCATTACTTGAAAATGTGCATACTGACATGTTAGAAACTGACTCAAAGTTGAAGCTGACTTAATCCAGAAGTAATTGTGACACAATTTCATAACCTTTTAAGGAAGGAATTCTGTTAGAAGTGGCATGTAAACCCCATTCAAATAATACTTAGTTTCCAATATTTAAGATCACTTCTATAATTGCCAAGCTGTTTTTCCATGGCTGCATCACATTGTTTTATAATTGCCGATGCGTAATTGTTAAAAAATTTAAATCAAGAGTATCTACCTTTGCCTACATAGTATGAAATTCTATTACCATTTTTCATTTCTCTTCTATCCAGAATGTTTGGATTAGCATTTCAGTCTGATACACTAAAAATAGCTGTTTAACTGCTTCAGATGGCTTCTTGGTTATCCAGTTGTGTACATGTTCATCAAGGAGCACGGCGTTAAGGCTGTTCATAATATTTCTAGCAAGTATCTTCACATCTATAGAATATCAGTATGCAGGTTAGTTTTTCAGATTCTTGTTTTATAAGATGTTGAATAATTACCTAATACAATTCAACAACAGAGAGCTTTACAAAACCAGCTTATAAACTGGGTTAGCACTCGTAACTAATATTCCCGCCTAAACTGCAGACTTAACTACTAATCTAACAACCCCAAAACCGACTAACAAACAGCCCACAACTGAATGCAATTGAAAGGTGAGAAGGCTGCCACGTGGACCACTCTTCTCTTGCCAATTGGGCCAATGACATGAATCCAGCTAAACCAGCACCTATCAGTAAGACAGTACATTTCATGATTCAAATCCTATCAGTAAACCAGCACCTAAACCAGCACCTATCAATTACTAGGATATTCAATGTCCTTCTTGGGCCACGTATACATATTTTTGTTCTTTTAAAAGTACTAACATGGCATCCTATGTGTATTTCATTTCGGGGAAAAAGGAGTAATGAGACGCAATGTCTAGGATTGCAAGAAGTCCAATAACCAATCAAAGTAAATTTGTGTTTGTAGTACGTTTGCTTGTTCCAATGAACTTCAGCTTAAGAAACTAGTGTGAATACCAATCTCTCATTGTCCTCTAAGATGTGTGGAAAACTATGAAATAGTTCTCAATTTTGAGCAATTAATTTACTTAACGGTACGAACCAAATGTCAGTCTTCTTACAAATACATTGCGTAAATTAAAGTAGTGTATGTATGGTACATTGAGACTTATACATGTAGCTTGTTGACATAAAAGTTTGTAATTCTTGCAGGAACGGAACCCCCAATAAAGAATCTGAACTAGAAGAACTCTTGAGGTAACACTCCATTAAATTTTTACTTAGTGTTATTCTTAATGGATATCTGGTGCGAGTAGAAATGAATAAGACAGAAAAGCCTGCTTTTAAGTGCACGAACTATGGATTATATTAATATATAAAAAATCCATTAGGGAATGAGTACACCAGTACGGAAGATGAGGGAGATGTTTTGTGGTTCATGCATCTCTGCTATTACCTGAGGTGACTTTTGTGTTGTTTTGAACCTCACCCTATATTCCTAAGTAGTCCTTTGCTTCGGGCTTAGGGATTCCATGCTGTTGCACTTGGGACTCTGTTTTTTTAGGAAGGATGAATTATTGCCTTGTTCAGTGAAATACTAGGATAAATTTTCAATGGATTTTTCAACATTGTTGGAGTTTATAAATTTAGACTTTAGGAAGGTTTTTGAGGAGTTATTTAGGAAGGGTGTTCTAATGGGAAAATTAATTCAGCTTATATTTGCTTTATATTGAAGAAGTCGGATTCATTGAAGAGTAGTAATTTTAGGTTGATCAGCTTGGTTTCATGTCTGCAATCAAGAGAGACCAATTCGGATGAATTGTGGCTAATGGGCTGATAGAGGATAGAGGATTGTGGGAAAATTAGGAAAGAGGAGTTAGAGAGTAGATTGATTTAAAGAATGCTTATGATAACGTGGAATAGGAATTTTGAACTTTGTGCTACAGGAAAAGGGTTTTGGTCGGAGATGGATGAGGTAGAGCCAAGGATGTCAGTATTCAGTAATGATTAATGAAAAATGGATGGCCATGGGGAAAATTTGGGATTTTAAGGGACATAGACAGAGGACCTATTGTCTCATCTGCATCTTGTGTATGTGGGTGGAACTCCAGAGGGTGTAAGTTTTGGGACCTTGTTGTCTACTAAGTGAGAAAGAGTTTGGAAGGGTGGAAGAATGTTGTCTTATCAAGGGGTAGGGAGGCACACATTACTGCAGTCGGTTTGGAAAGTTTACCCACTCATTCTTTGTCTTTGTTCAGAATCCCACGTTAGGTGGCAGCAGAGTTAAAAGACTTATGAGGGTTTTTGTGGGAGAGCCAAGGAGAAGGGAAAAAGGAGCATTGGGTGAAGTTGGGTTTAGTTTCAATATGCAAAGGGAAATGAGGATTTGGGGTGGGAATTTGCTACTTGAATCAGCTCCAAATTTTTCTTTCAAATTGTACTTCAATTGATGGATTGACCATCCGTTTTCCCCCTCATTCAACTGCTCAATCAATTGATGGGCATAAAAAAGAAAATCCAGTAGTTTTTTCTTATCATTCTGACAAAGAAGTGATTCATTGTTTCAGTCAGGTTTCATGTTGGAAAAAAGTCAGAAATCTAGAAATTATGGTCATAAGAGTCACTTTTTATTATTTCAAATTGTGAGATGGCGTAATATTGTGATAATCATGTTCATCATTTAGACAGCCAAACTTTTAATATCATAATGATTATTTTGATGGTTTATAACCAACATGACTGGAATTTACTTTTTGTTAAATGATTGAATAGTTTCTCGGTCCCCTACGATCTAAGCATGAGAGCGGGCAAGGAAAAATGGGCAGAGGCATTTTTGGCTCATATGCAGGGGAAGTGGGAAATATGCAAGCCTGCTTGGAGGTCTTTGCAGATGGAGGTTAGTGAACTGAAACCACGGCCCATTGCATTGTAAACTGACCGCTTTCACTCCTTCACTCACCGTCCTCAAAAATAGAGTTAATAAAACGAAAATGGACTGAAATGGTATTTATGCAATCATGTATCCTCCATGAAAACGTCCTTGTTAGGTTCAATCTGGGAAATACTGGGTTAAGGAGTTTGATGTTATTTGTCACAATGAAGTTCATATATATTGTAGATCTATGAATTTGCATATTGCAATCCTCTGGAGGTGAGTTTAAACTTCAGAATGGAAATTTTAGATTTTTTCTTGCATTTTACAATTTAGTATTCTTTTTATATGCAGACTTTTATTTTTGGTTTCTCATTCTATTACGTGATTGGACTAACATGTGTACCAAAGGCTATGAATCCTTTTTGGATTGTGCCTTGTAATACTTGTAGGGAAACATGGTAGGGATTTTTTATTTGTACGGATTTTTTTTTTTCTCCATCCACCTTTAGATGCAATTTCTTATTAGTGTTTTCCCTTAACTCTTAAGAAGTATTGAAGGACAATACAATGTGTATGGTGGACACTTCTGAAAAAACAAATGTCCAAAATAAGTAAAATTGTAAGTCCTACAACTTCTCCTTCTACTCCAGACTCAATAAATTTTAGGGAAGATGATGTTGCAAGTGATAATCTATTAGCCTGTAGAGACCAATAGGCATAATGACCACAGAGAATACCAGCGATGCAGACCCTAGCGATACCTTTTCAACGCATGGCTACATGTCGGTTGATAAATCTTCCAATGAATCTCTTCTATCATCTCAAAATCCTGCTCAAATAGAATCCATCAAAATGGAACAAAGATCTCGTAACTTCTCAATCAATGAAGGCAATCAGCTTGTGTCTGTTTGGCTCAATGTTTGCTTAGATGCAGATAATGGAGATGAGCAAAAAAGTAGTGGGTATTGGAAAAGAATATGGGAGTATTTCAACAAGGGAAAGAAATTTACCTTTGAGCGTTTTGCTGATTCTCTAATGGACTCTTGCTCAGCCATGCAATTTGCAGTGCATTATTTTTGTGGGTACTATGCCCAGATTAAAGCAATGAAACAAAGTGGTGTCAACGACCAAATAGGGTAATAATATTTAATACGTTTTTATCTTTATATTTTCACTTTTCAGATTTTCAAATTATTTATTATATGTATTTTTCCAGATAATACCGCCGATGGAGATGACCGCATTTCAATTTCTACACTGTTGGGCAAGTACTGAAACACAATAAGAAATGTATGGTGAATAGTTTGAAGAAAAAGCCAAATATAGAAAAAGTACGAGTCTGGGAATGTCATCTCCTTCTCCGGATTCAATGAGTTTTAAGGGAAGATGATGTTGCAAGTGATACATCTGTCAGCTTGGAAAGGCCAGTAGACAGAATGGTCGCAAAGAATTTTTTAAGGAAAAAGATAGATTACGTTCAAGACAATTCGACTGTGCCTGCAAGGTTGTCTTCCAAGATTTTAGAACAGAGAAAAAGAAGTGGAGCATAAGTGAAACGAGAAGCATCGTTGAAGGTATTTTCAAGATCAAGAGCTTATTTCAAATAAGTGGGAAAAACTTCATAGGGAACAACTAAAAGAGGAAGAGAGGATAATGTTGATTGATACTATTTGGCTTGCCCCAAATGCAAGCAGAAAATCCATCGGATGGAAATCACGGGGAAAAAAGGAGGTTGGTAGTAGTTTAGATTAGTAGTCATTGTACATAGTTCAAATTAGTTGTAAGCAGTGTTCCACTTGGCCTTGCTTGTCTTTTTGCGTTACTATGCAAATCGTTACTATGCAAAGCTGACATAAAATCCCTTAGTGTTTCTTGGCCCCAAAAATGTGTTAAATTTGCATGATTGCAAAGCGTGGTCGAGCACCTTGTTTGAATGCTTGCTCCACATAATTTGTTTTTTTTAGTGGGGTCATCTTCTCTTGTTGACTCTTGAGCTTCAATAAAATGTTTCTTGTTTCTTCACGGAGCTGAAATTGTTTTTGCAAATATTTTGATTATGTATATAAGTAGTGTTGTTAGTTTAGCATGATGTTGGCCGAAGTTATTGATACCTTGGTATTTTCAAGGTTTAATTTGCTTTTTTGCACGGCTTTTTGCAATGGTAATGTGGTTGCAGAGTAATGTAAAAGGACATTTTTGGTATGCATCATATACAGCTAGACTAAATAATATGGTTTTGTGGGTATTCGTCATGATTTGTGAAAGCTAAATTAGCTGATGACATTAGAGATATTTATGCGTAATTATCAATCAAATTTCCTGCTTATGCTGACCCAACTTTTAGTTCTATGTGATGTTGGCCATATTTTTTATAAAGAAGATTTTACAGGCTTGAAGATTCAGAAACACACTTTACCATAGACGTGGTTGAACGGTTTTAAAACGTATTGTGGTTTTTGTTCGACTTACTTACGGCTTAGAGCATTTTCACCAGTTGCCCCTGGCCATGGCAAGGGGAGCCCTAGGGCAGCTACTATTCACGTGAATAGTGGCTGCCCTAGCCCCCTCCTTCTAGCAGTTGGGGCTTGCCATGGCAAATACTATTCATTTTTTTGTTTTTTTCACAACTTTGTTTACTTAAACAATTAATTTGGATAATATTTTCGGATAAGATTTTTGGGTTCCTACGTGTCAATACTATTCATATCGGATAAGATTTTCGGTTTCAAATTTCAGATAAATTTCAAATAAATTTCAAATTTCAGATACATTTCAAAATTCAAATTTCAGATAAATTTGAAATTTGAAATTTCATTTGAATTTCAAATTTCAGATAAGATTTTCACCCTCTAAGATTGCGCCGCGTGTCATATCTATCTGTGTACATTTTTCTATAAAACCAGAGGTTCAGCTCATACCTCCCACACCAGTTCTTCTCTACATTTTCATTTCTCAAATTTTAGATTTCATTCTCCATTCTCAATGGCAGACATGGAAGAGGTTTTGGAGAGGCAAGAGCGAGAAACTAGAGAAAGAATGCGTAGACGAGCTGCAAGCAAAAGGGCGCAGAGAGAACTAGATGAGCAACTTGGCATAGCAGTTGCTTTGCTGGAGGAAGAAAACCAGGGTCGCCGTGGTTCACGAGAAGGCCGTCGCCCAAATGTGGACAGACATAGACATTCCCGGGGTAAGAATCTTATGGAAGATTATTTTATCCCACAATCTCTGTACTCTGATGTTCATTTTCGAGGGAGATATAGAATGCAACCCCATTTGTTCAATAAAATCATGCATGATATTTGCAATTATGATGAATATTTTGTTCAAAAGAGAAATTGTGCTGGAAATTTGGGACTTCTTCCAGAGCAGAAGTTCACAGCTGTGATATGAATGTTGGCGTATGGGTCATCTGCTGATCAGGTGGATGAGATTGCTCGGATGGGGAAGTCCACTGTTTTGGAGAGCTTGGTGCGATTTTGTGATGCAGTGGAAACTCTGTACACCAGAGACTACCTCCGCAGACCTACGCCCAGGGACCTGCAAAGGCTTCTCCAAAAAGCTGAGTCTCGAGGATTTCCTGGCATGATTGGTAGCATTGACTGCATGCACTGGCAGTGGAAAAATTGTCCAACTGCTTGGCAAGGGGACTACGGAAATAGAAAAGGGCAGAAAAGTATCATCCTGGAAGCAGTTGCTGGTTTTGATACATGGGTTTGGCACGCCTTCTTCGGAGTTGCCGGATCTCAAAACGATTTGAATGTCCTAGGTCAATCCCGGTGTTCAATGATGTTTTGAGAGGTGAAGCCCCAAATATCACATATGAAATTAACAATACCATCTACCAGACCAGGTATTATCTAGCTGATGGCATATACCCGAGGTGGACAACATTTGTGAAAACAATTCCACATCCCCGATCCCATAAGCAAAAATTTTTTGCTCGCTATCAAGAGGGGTACAGAAAAGATGTTGAGAGGTGCTTTGGTATCCTTCAAGCTCGGTGGGCTATTATCAAGGGCGCGGCACGTCTATTTGACGAGGAGGTGCTTAGGAGTATAATGATGACTTGTATCATCCTCCATAACATGATTGTGGAAGATGAATATGATTACGATGCTGATGACGTGTATGAACCAAATCCCATGGACACGGCCCTAACACGAATTTATGAAAAACCAGTGGGGCCAAATGGAGAACCAGTGCAGCATGAACCGTTGGTTAGAGACGGTAGTTTCATGCCCCGTATGATTGATCGCTACACGGAGATGCAATCGTCGTATATTCATGAACACCGTCAAGTTGACTTGATGGAGCATTTATGGGCGGTGAAAGGCAATGAAGAAATGAAGGTGAATGAAGTGAAGTGAAGAAGTTGTTTTTAATTTATTATGTTTATGTTGTATGTTGTTTATTTTTTGTTGTGAGTGGGTTGTTTATGTTTTATGCTTTGGTTGTGGGTTGTTTATTTTTTATGCTTTGGTTGTGGGTTGTTTATTTTTTATGCTTTGGTTGTGGTTTGTTTATTTTTTTTATGCTTTGGTTGTGGTTTGTTTTTTATGTATGGAATGTTTTGAATAAAAAGGATTTTTGTTGAATATTTTCTTTATTGACTAAAAGAAAAGCAATACAACTAATAAAATAAAATACATGAATTAAACAAAACAAAAAATACAATGAAATCAAAGGCAAGTAAACTAAGACATGAAAGGCAAACAAACTATTTTAATGGTTTCCATCATTTAACCAATCCGTGTTGCTAGGTCCATCGTCACGAAAAAGTCTTCGTCTCATAACATCCCTTCGTTCTAGCTTCCAAAATTGTTTTGTTTCAGGGGACATATGGCTTGTATCCATGGCCATGGTTTCCCGATCTTTTTTTTCAATGTTTTGTTCGCGTACATACTCCCTTTCTTTGCGTACATACTCCCTTTCTTTTGCATATTCTACTTGAATAGCCATATCGTGCTCTTGTTGTTTCAAGTCCATTTCAATTCTCATGGCTTGGTGCTTTGAAAGTTCCTCCAAAAATTTAGATGCATTCTTGCTAGAATTACTCCCTCTCTTCGCCTTCGCCGCCTTCCTCCCAATAGGCCTTGGCTCATTTTCAATGGGTGAGTCTTGACTCATCGGGGAATCCATAGGTGAATCCGATGCCGGCGTCTCATGAAGTGGAGTCTCGTTCAAGACTACCGTCGGAACGGTTGGAATAATTTGGAATCTCTTACAAGTCTTCACCACCTCCCAACAATGGGTATGGTTGAAACTTTTTTTTCCCTTGCCCAGTAGCACCAAACCACATTTGTGCTTGCATAATCTATAAAAAAAAATTAAATGGAAATGCAAGAAAATTTATAAAATATTGGCAATGCAACATGTAAAAAAAAAACTAATGCAAATTAAATAAATTTTAAAAAAATGCAACATGTATAAAAAAAAAAAAACTAGAGACATATTAACAAAATATATAAATTGCAAGAAACATTTAAATAAAAATTAATATGACATAGAAATTAATAGAAGGAAAATGACAAATAATTTACCTCACTGCTAAGGTTTTCTCCGCTTCGATGGTTGTCAATCGCTTTTGCTAAGGCATTTCTCCATTTCCCCAACTCTTTATTAAGAACTTTCCACCTACTAGATAATGTCATTTCTGTACGTGTAGAACCAATTGCCCTTTCACAAAATGCTTGATGAATTTTTTTTCACATATGTGAAAATTTAATCTCATTGCCCGTTACGGGACAATGACTAACTTGGACCCAAGCCTCACACAAACTAACATCTTCCATCATGCTCCATGCCCCTCCATTTTCATTAGAAGAACCCATAATATGATAGAAAAAAAATAAAACTTCAAAGTGAAAAAATATTGAATAGAAAGTGAACAATAGTAGAAGGAGAAGAAAACATATGAGGATTTGGTGTTAAAAGTGAAGAGTATTGGTTGGTATTTATACACAAAAAATTCAGTAATTTTTGCGTATTTTTTATATAAAAAAATTCGATTTTTTTTCAAATTTTTATTGCAAAAAAATTGGCTGCCGTTGGATTGAAGAAAAAAATCGAATCGGAGCGACCAGAGGCTGCCACGTGTCAAGTAGCTGTTGGCGGCTACTGTAGCGGTCTGTTTGAATTTTTTTTTAACGTTGGCGCGTGCATTGGAAAAAAAAATTCAAATGCGGGAGGGCTGACGCCAGCCTGGCGTCAACCATGACGTCATCGCCCTCGGGCCCAAGCTCGGGCCGAAATCGCCTTCGGGCCTGCCCAGTCACGTGGACCCCACACCTCGCCCGGGCTGCTTCCAACTGCTGGACCTCCATTTTTTGCCCAAACCCCCTCCAGCCCGAGTTTTGAACCACTGCTGGACTTGCTCTTATAAATGTAAGGGTGAGAGATGGCCTTCCGGATTCTCTGGTTAGGATTTTTTCTTTTTCTTTTTTGGTTTTTTGTTTTCCTTAGCAAGAAACTCTCCCTGCTATATTTTCATGAATTTTAAGAATTTGTTCCCTTTAGTGTTGAAGTTAGTAAATGATGAGGCTCCTCTCCAGCCATGGAGGAGAGCGCCCCTCTGCAAGACCATGTTCTATAGAACAGTGAGCACAACATGGGCTTCTCTAGGCAACGGCATGCATAAAGTCATCAATCCAAAGGCTTATAGTATAAAGAGATATTGAGTGATATATCCATTCTTAGCACTAATATTATAAATAAATCTTACACTATTGAATTTCTATATATATAAAAAAACTCAAAAAATGACAGCTGATCTTATTGAATTTAATATTGATTATTAAATTACTTTGATGCCCTATTGAGTATTTTGGGTATTTTTATGAGATTTTGGGGTTGGGCTTGTTTTAAGAAATTAATAGTAGTTTTGTAATTTATAAGAAGTTAAAAGCTTTTTTATAATATTATAAATGAGGTTTGGGTGTGTTTCTAAAAGTCCAATTTAATTTAGACCCCTATATTGGGTATAATAGTGAAACTCCCTATTATAAATTTGTACCCTTTTTAAATGGGAAATTGTATGTACACAATGCCAGTTGCTCATTATACCCCACTTTTGTTTTAAATCCCTAAAGGGCCAAACCTCCTATTTTTGTAACCTTCTTTTATAGGGTAAATGGGAACTTTTTAGGATAGGATAAAAGTTTTGTATAAGATGCTGATATGGGGTTAGTCAAGTTGGTTATAACAAATGTGCTCCTCACTCTGCATCAAAATTCGAATCCCCTTCGAATTAGATTAAAGTAGAATATCGTTTATATAAAAAAATTAAAATAAATGTTGTGTGATATATAGAAATTCCCTTTTCAATTTTAATCGCAGCTTTTGGTTTTGTCAAGTCTGAACCTACTTTGGAACTTTTTATAAGTTCCTACCCACTTGGTTTTTCTGGAAATTACTTTTATAATAACAAATAGAATAATAAAATAATACTAATAGCTAACATCCAAAAACTAAAAAAACTGAAAATATGTGAGGAAATTATATACTTATTCAGCAATGCATAAAGCGATGCCAATTTTCCATCATAACACGCAGGGGCAAAAAGATAAGGAAAGCAGAAACTGAGGTTGGAAAACCCCTCCAATCAATAAGCAAAGGAAATTGAAACAGAGGTCCTACAAAGTTAAAAAGAAGAAGAAAAAAAAGAAAGCAAAAGTCTTTTTGTTTTGAGATCTTCTTCTAAGCTCCCTTGATTAGGGTGAAGGCTTCAGACTCGCTGGGAAGGGCAGGGATTGCTCCCTTCTTGGTGGTTGTAATGGCTCCACATGCATTTGCAAATTTCAGCACCCCTCTCAACCTTTGCTCATCCTGCACATTCAATTCAATCACATAAATTAAATACTTCATGAGATATTTAGTGATATACCCATTTCTAACACTAATATTATAAATAAACCCTACACAATTGAATTCCTATAAACAAACCAAAAAAAAACCCAAAAAATGATAGCTAGCCTTATTGAATTTAATATTGATTATTAAATTACTTTGATGCCCTATTGAGTGCTTTGGGTATTTTTATGAGATTTTGGGGTTGGGCTTGTTTTAAAAAATTGATGGTAGTTTTGTAATTTATAAGAAGTTAAAAGCTTTTTTGTTATGTTGTAAATGGGCTTTGGGTGTGTTTCTAAAGTCCATTTTATATAGGGTATTTTTCTAATTTGGGCCCCCATATTGGGTATAATAGTGAATCTCCCATAATTCATTATGTTTTTCTTCTTTCTAGCACTAACATGCATATGGATCAAATCCATAATATTTATTGTTTTTTTTTTTTAGATAATAATAATACTTACTTCAAGAATAGATTGGTCATCAACAATCTTTGCAAGGAGGGCACCCACAAATGAATCACCAGCACCAGTAGTGTCCACTGTTTTGACATGGAAGGCTTCCACGGATCCCCGGAAATGCTGCATTTGTTTCATAAGCACACAATCAATCAAACTAATCAAACCGAAATGAAAAGAACAACAATCAATCAAAGCAATCAACCCGGAAAAGAAAAAAAAAAAAAAACAATCAATCAGTTGGAGCAAACCAGCAATGCCTGCGTTAACTAACATGTCACATATTTGCAACTGAGTTCATTTACAAGGGAGTGTTGATTTGCATCATGCTTAAGTCCCCCTCCATGCGTAGATTCCATTAAACAAAAGCAATAAATAAATAAATAAAACTCAACTACCCAGATGCCCATCTTCCCCCCCACATTAAAGAGAATACAATACCTCCAAATCCCTATCTATAAAAACATACTAAATTCCAAAAGTTGTCAACAAAATAAAGAACACATAACTCAAATCCACTTTCCAATTTCATTTGTTATTTTGAAAAGGTTCTGTTGTTATTTTCTTTTTTTTAATATTCAAATCAATAGATCACGATATGATTCCTTTTAGATCAAGATATATTAAGATATGGGTCCCACTAATGGGAAAAAGAAAAAGAGAAAACCGGGATATGGGTCCCACTAATCCAACTTCCTTTGTCCACAAACCGAAATCATGAGAATGACCTAACACTACCTAACCCCAATTGCCCAAAGCAATAAAAAGTCAGAATTAATTATATAACTATGCAAATGTAGCTTAGGTGAGTTGGTCAAGGCAGTGTGCGGCGGCGCACTTACACTCAAGTTAGATTATACAACAATGCAAGTGCAAGAAACAGTATTGTATTGTATTTGTATTGTATTGGATGAGATGAACTGACCTTGGTGTAGTATCTGCAACCTTTCTCACCAAGAGTGACGAGGAGGAGCTTCAAGTTGTCCTTCCACAGAGTCAATGCATTCTCATCATCAATTTTAGGGTTACCTGTGAGGAACTCAAGCTCCACATCGCTAATCTTGATCAAATCAGCCTTCTCCCATATGCTCATAATCTGCTTGCGTGCCTCCTCCGCAGACGGCCACAGCGGCAGCCGCAGGTTCGGGTCGTAGGAGAGTAATGCACCGGCATCTTTGGCCACCTCCATTGCCTTTAGATGGGCTGATCTGCATGGCTCCACAATCAAGCTTATGGATCCATAGTGGAACACCTTGGCCTATATATACACAAAACCAAAATTGGTCTTAGCTAACAACCATGAATACTGCCTGTCCATGGCACATGCTTGCTAAGCTGGATTTGGGTAACATGCACCAATTGACATAAACCAGTAGGGCCCATGACCAAAATTTCAATTAAAAACGTATGCGCATGTAACCCAAAAAAAAAAGTGAAAAGGAGTGATGGGACTCGTTTCCATCATCTCATTTCCCATGCTGTGATGATGGGTTACTATTTTGTTCAACACTTTTTTTTTTCTTTTTGGGTAAAAATTTCAACAATTATTTCTTTTAAATGATTGAAAAGTCATATTGGTGCGCGTGGGGAGACATCTGGTCTAAGTAAACAAAAGACACTGTGGATAACAACCCCCACTCCCTCACCAGAACGTGTGATGAAAGAAAACAAAGACGCTCCCAAATCCACACGCTGCCAAACTTTGGGCGGATGTTTTGGACTAACATTACTAATAGATCTGTGATAAGCGGGGACCCACCGCATCAGAAAATTACGGGTGCCGAGAGGCGAGTGAGTGAGATCCAGTGGATCCTAGATCTAGTCTTGGGTCCCAGGCCGGTGGCGCTTACGTGTCAAAAGTCAGCAAACAACTATTCCGTCAACGGCTGGTGAGATTATCCCGCCCACCCTCGCCCCCTCCTCCCTCCAAATTTTCCGACAAAAATAAAAAAGGCACAAAAAACGTAGACCAAAAAAAATAGTCAGATAGACAGAGAAAACGTACGGATTTGATGAGCTCGAAGTTGAGCTCGTCGGGCTTGAGCAGCATATCGGCGCTAGGGTTGCGGTAGAACATGAACTCGCGCTCTCCGTCGGCGCGTAGGGTCACGAAGGCCAGGGCGGTGCGGGCGCCCTGATCGAAGAGGATGCCCTCTCCGGTGACGCCGTATTGCTTCAGGATGCCGGCGAGCATGTGGCCGAACTCGTCGTCGCCGAGTTTTCCGACGAACGCAGCCTTCCCGCCGAGGCGGGCCACAGCAATCGCCACGTTAGCAGGAGCACCACCGGGGGCCTTGAGGAAGGCCGGAGCCTCCGCCAGCGAAACGCCCGATTCAGTGGGCACAAAGTCGATCAGCATCTCGCCGAAACTCACAATCAGGCCTTTTCCGGTCGCCGGTACGCCATTGTTAGCCATAGCTGTTAAAAGAGAGAGAGAGCAGAGAGAGAAGAGAGAGAAAGGTTTGGTGGATGGTGAGGGAAATATTAAGAGAGAGAGAGAGAGAGAGAGAGAGAGAGAGAGAGAGAGATTGGGAATAGCAGGTGGAGGGAGTATTTATAGGAGTGCGAGAAACCGAGGAAGAGGATGATCCGAAAATAAAATGGATTATGAATTATGATTATGAGAGGAAGCCTTAAAAAGAAAGGATTAGGATTTCTAATTAAATTAAAATTAAATTATGATAATATGGATTGCGAGGGGTCCTAGAGTGAAATGGATTATGACTTTATGAGGAGACCTTAAAAAAGAAAGGATTGTAAGAAAAATAAATTTTTTTCCAAATAATTTACTAATTTATTGGCACACGTGTACTTGTTTTTTTTTTGTTTTTTCTTATTTTTTTATTTTTAAGAAAGTTAAAATGAATCTAGTCCTGTTACATAAAAATAAGACCTATGTTTTAATTTTATTTTTCATTAAATATTTTTAATATGTAAAAATGTAAAATAATTATATGATTTTTTTAATTAATATTTTTAACTCTTAATATTTTCATTAATTAATAACAGAAATTTTTTTTTGGGGGAATATTCTAAATATTTTCACTATTATATAAATCTATAATCTTTTTTTCAGTCTTCAAAAAAAATATATTATAGGTGAAATTAACCCAACTACCTTTATGGGGCCCACTTGGGATACCGAGCCCAACAAAGGAGGGGGGGAAAAAAAAGTAAAAAACATCCTTTTTCATTAATTAATTGCTCAATTCACTAATGTCCCTTTTTGTTAACGTATTTATGGGTATTTAATTTTGATTTTTAAGACTTTTGTGGGATTTGTGAGATTGATATAGGTTTTGTTTATGGTTAATTTTATTTGGGATTTAAGATTTTTTTTTGTGCGGGATTTGTGAGATGGAAATAGGTTTATCTGTTACGTTTCTTACCGCAAGTGGATCATATTATTGTATTTGTTGTAGGGGGCCGGGGGGAAGTGTGGTGTCATGGTCAAGTTTGGGTGTTGAAGTATAAGTACTATCCACCCCTTCTTTCTTAATCTTTTGAAGCATTTTCCGCTTTTGTTTAGTTTATTTGTCCTTGGATAAGTGGACTTATAATCTTATTTGGTTTCACTTTTAATAAATCTTAAATAGAATACAGGTTTGATTTACGGTTTGATACTTTTTAGAATACAATGATAGTAAGATAAATGACTTTGAGTTTTTGTTTAAGAACAATAGGATATGTATTTGATATGTTTTAGAACGGACTAATACTCCTACAACAAGGCTACACCACCACTATAATGAAAGCTTAGCCATAACTAATTAGGTATCGAACTCATCACAAATATATATATCGTCGTCGTCAACCATTAGAGAACCTCAGACCTCCTTTAATTAAGTGAAGAAAAATATCACTAGACTAAACCAAAGGGTAGTTGGTATATGAGTTTGAATGTTCCGTTAATCTTTTTAGGATTTTCATATTATGCTTGTGTTTTTAGTTGAACTTTTTAGTTTATTTCTAAATTATATGGTTCTCAAACTTCTATATAATTATGTCTTCAACATAAATCATAAATAAATAATAATCTAATCTCAATCATCCATTTGATGTGTTTATGGGTCAAAATGTACCATACATGTGATCCAATGGCTGAAATTAGAAGTACTTAATCAATCTTTAACATAAAATATTTTATGAAGCCCTTCCCCATATTAAAATTATCACAAAAGCACATGTATAGCATGTGCTTCTCCATAAAATCACTTAGAAAAACAATGGCTTCCTCCCTCCTCAAAGTGAAAACGGCTCTATGAGTTTTTTTTGGAGAGAGGGGGCTAGGGTATAACGAGAGCGATTCTATGGGGAAGAACCTACCATGTGCTTCTCCATAAAATCACTTATATGTAGAAGTGATTTTTCACAAAAGTGATTATTGGCCTATCCAAAATCACTCTGAAAGGAACCCAACTTCCACTTAATTACTACTTTTACACCTATTTGGGCCAAGTGGCTCAGCTCATACAAATACAAACTTCAACCCCACCCCCAATCCTAAATCAGGATCCTATTTTAATGATCTTGAATCTGATCCTAAATCAGGATCCTATTTTAACTACCTTGATCCCGACTACGACGACGACCCCGACCCCGACTCAGATGACTACCACAACCCCGAATCTGTCTATGATTCAGTCTCAGATCCCGACTTCGACTTTGACTCCAACCCCGACTTAAGCTCAAATCTCGATCTAGATTCCTACTAAACCTATATCATATGCATCTTTCATTGCACATATTATAACTTCCCGACTAACGACCCCGACACATGGACGAGATTGCGCATATTGTGGTGAGACTTGTTTTAAATTGCATGGCTACCCCGATTGGTGGGCTACTCTCCAAGATCGAAACACAATGTGATACGGCTAGTAATGGTACTGGTTATGGATTCCATAATTCGAATAAGAGTGATTCCACGAGCTGGATAATTGATTCTGGTGCAACTAATCATATGACGTTTGATCTTTATGATTTTCTGAATACTACCTAACCCCGACGAACTTGTACTATTAACGCCAATAGAGTTACTTATCTTGTGATAAGGGCTAGCACTGTTGCCCTCACATCCTCTCTCAATGTCTAATACTTTATTTGTTTCATCTTTATCCAATAAATTGATGTCTACTAGTCAGATTACTGAACAATTGAATTGTTGTGTACTCATTTACTCGATTTTTGTTTACTTCAGGATATTTACACTAAGAAAATTCTTGGTCGTAGTACTAAGAGAGGAGGGCTCTATTATGTAGATAACTTTAGCCCTGTCATGGCTAATAGTGTGACGTATCCCTCTGATACCAAACAAAAGCAAATTTGGTTATTGTACCGTCGATTGGGACATCCATCTTTACTTATCAGAAGCATCTTATACCATATTTATTCTCAGGTTTCAAGAACTCTGACTTCAAATGTGATACTTGTATTTTGGCCAAGAGTCGTCTTGTGCCCTATTCGTTGAGTACGAGGAAGTGTACTACTCTGTTTACGTTAATTCACTCTGAAGTCTGGGGACCTTCACCTATCACTGTGCCTTCTGGCGTTTAGTGGTTTGTCACATTCGTAGATGATTGTACACATATGACATGGCTTTATTTGCTGAAGAATTTTTTTTTTTTAAAAAAAAATGTTTCCCAGATTTAAATTCTTCCACAATACAAATAAAAACTCAGTTCAATGCTCAAATACTGATTCTTTGCTTAAACAATGGTGGAGAATTTGTCAATAATGACTTTCAAACTTACTTCCAATAACATGGAATTATCCATGAGACGACTTGTCATCAGTCACCACAACAAAATGGTGTTGCTGAACGAAAGAATCGACATCTTCTTGAAACAGCTAGCCGCATGCCATCTGATGTATTGAACTTTAAAACTCTCTTACAAGTACTTGCGCAACACAGGCTTCGTTCATTTTCACAAAAATCAACGTAGCAAACTTGATCCCTGTGCGCTTCGTTGTGTTTTTGTGGGTTATGTAACTCATCAAAAAGGCTACCGTCGTTATCACCCTCCTACCCCACGTACCTATGTCATTTTGGATGTGACCTTTCTAGAATTTGAGATGTTCTTCCATGACCCAATATCCAATTCTATGCTTGAGGGGGAGATACGCAATGAAGAGCAGAATTAGAGCAACTTGAAAAAGGAAGAAATTCACCTCTGTACAGAAGTTTGAGGATCAATTACACAATTCACTAGATCAGTGGGCTTTAGCTACATATATGCAACAACGTGAGGAGAAGTGTTGCCGTGATTTGTTGACCATTGACTTTCTTTTCTTACACACCAAGGATTCCCATTATAAATGTATTTGCACTGTAAATAGAAATATAGATTTATTATTTACTTAGCCACTAAGGCTCCAACCTCCTATAAGGAGAGAAATATACAAATTATTCCCACAAACAAATATTCTCATATTAAATTTCATATTTTAGCAAAAAACACAGCCTCTAAATATAAAGGCTCAGGATCCATAGATTAGAAACTACGTTTAAAAATAAATAAAAAGATTAATGTTAAAATCATCTAGTTCAACGTCTATCTAATGTTGATACCCTCATCCATTTTTATTTCTCATTGATCTTTATGAAATTCCAGAAGTATGGGATCTCTAATAAAAATAAGTTTAACCTCAAGACTATTTATGTAATTAACCTATTTTATTCTTAATATATTAGCACATTTTTAACGAGAAACTAGCAGAAGTTTTAATTCGTTCTACAAGTCTCTGAGTTTTAATTTTATACATAAAGTAAAGATTTTTTATTATTATTTATTTTATAATTTGTGCACATAGATTATTTCAGCACGAACTCTCAGCCAACAGTTACGGCGTAAGTGAGTCAGTTCATGGTTTCACACAAAGAACGACAAAAGGAGTTTGAACAAAACAATGTCATATCTTTAAGTTTTGATGATTTCGTGTTGTCTATTGTGGTTGGATTTTCCTAGGCACATGATGCGCTGAGGGAAGTACGTAGTACATCACATGGCACACGCATATACTTTTTTTTAATTCATTTTATTTACATTAATACCCTTTTAAGTTTTTGGTGTTTTCACAAACTATTGAGGTTTCACAAGTTACACGAACACTTCCTACAAAACTTATTTTCATTGATTGTTCGTCCAAAAATTAATTATTTTATAATTAAAAAAATATGTAAATGATAAATTTAACCATGCAGTTTAATTTTAAAGGCTAATTTTTGTATTTGGAGATTTATATATATATATAATCAACATAAAAGGGTTTTATGAAAATCTTTTGAAACTTCAGTTGTTGTTCATGTAATTTCTGAAACCTTAAGGGATTTTGGAAAAAAAATGAAAAACCTCAGGGGTGTTAATGTAGCTAACTTTTTCACAACTCATATTGCCCTATTATTATAAAAAATAAATAAACAATAAAGAAAAATAAATAGAGGACATTAGATTAGTACTAGTTGCGTTTTTTTTTTTTGGTCAAAGGAAATGAAAATTTTCATTACCAAGCAAAAGCATACACTGCCATATGAGAGTCCAAATACAAAAAGGTGGGCATGATGTGCACCACTTTGGCATGTGCTGGACATGGATTTGGTGAATAGCTCGTGGTATTACTTTTCAATTCAATGCGGCTTGAAACTGGTATTCTAAGGTTGAAGCAAATTATAAGTAGAAAGTATATTATATGCATGCATTATGCATATTTGGGTTGTAAAAACAGTGTGTTCTTGAATTCGTGGATGTGCTCTCTAAAAAAGAACAATTAACTGGTTGTTTGATGTGAAAACTGAAAACATGTTTCATAACATATATATATATATATATATATATATATATATATTTTCAGTTTTCAAAATCACCCTGATTTTTAAAAATAATTTGAAAGTGTTTTTAAGTTTTTTAATTTTTTTTGGCTCTCCTTTTTCATTCATTAATTTTACATCACCACACATGAAATGCACTACAATTACCAGAAATCGGTATTTAGGACCTCCCGACTTAAACCCATACGCTCAATTCTTGCGTTCGGCCACAAATTCAGTCCAAGTGTTGGGACCTACAGATCCAAAATTCATAAAAATAATCCAGCCTAATTCAAAAAAATTCACTGAAAAATACCACGAACTTTTTGTAACATGCACTTTCATTTTATGATCTCAAAAAATTGCATTTCCAAATTCCACATAAAATTGAAATAAATTGCCAAAAAATTTTTGTTCAGTTTTCAGTTTTTTTGAAAACTGAAATTAGCTACCAAACTTTTTTTTTTTAAAAATGAAAAATGAAAACTAACATCTAACAACCGAAAATTGAAATGGCTATCAAACGAACCCTAAGTTGTTGTAGGAATCGTATGAGAAATAGGTAACTTGTCTTTTAATCAATGGCTTTGGATAAAAACTGGCTAAAGTGGGAAAAGTTAAATGACATTTCGAGAATAAAATCTGCTTAAATTGAAACATCTCTATGACCAAAAAAAAATTAAAAAATTAAAAAAATTGAAACATCTCTGATGCTTAACAACCATACCAAACATCACTGCTTTTCGCACGCCCATTAGCAATAATTCCCATCCTTACCTATCAAATATACTTCTTCCACCAATGAAAAAAATAATAAGAAAAATAAGAAAAAGTCTTTCATTATACATCTTTATCTTTCAATATATACAAAAGAGGAAGAGGACAAGCCAAAGGGTACCAGGTACCTTACCTTAGTGCTCCAAAGATGAGGAGAAAATAAAATAAAAAGGATAAAATAAAGATTCATATCAAATTTTCTCGTCTACGTTCCAATCTCCCATGCTTAAAATCAAACAGTTGCGTCTTCGAGGTGCTTGCTTCATCATCAGAACTATATATCTTGTCATCTTCAGAATCTGATTCACTTAGTGATAAGTTGTCATGTTCAGAACCATCAGTTTCTGATAGCTCAGAGTTTGAAGAATCTGCTTCTGTCCCTGAGAGAGCCGCGGAAAAGAAATCACTAGTGGAATCTAGTTTTTGCTTTCCAAGTATTTTAAGGTTCCCTGATTCCTTGGTCTCTTCTGTTGGACTATCCAAGATTGACAAGGGATTTCTGTCATTTGGGTCACCGTAAAGTGCAATATGCCTGTAGTAGAGCTCCAATTCTTTCTCTGCAATAGCAATGAAGTGCCGCACAGACTCGAGAGATTGCTCGTACTTAAACTTTTCCAGTGCCTGTAAACAGGGGAAACAAACTCAGTAGCGTGAGACCACCACTTTCGACCCAAAACAAAAAAAAACAAAAAAAAGTGTCAGCCTGCATTACAGCAGCAATTCACCAAAGATATAATCTATGACAAAATAAATAAATAAATAAAAAAATAGATGTACCCCAAGAACCCTCTGCTCATCAACGCTTCTGAACAGATTAATACGTACCATTTTCTTTATTCAAGGATAATTTTTGCATTGAAGTACCACAAAATCAAGTTTTCCAGTCTTCCTAACAAACACACTCCAAACAATCAAAGGGAAACAAATTCAAGAAACTACATATACGGACGGATAATGCAAATTGCATGGCATTGCCTCCATCTGGAAGTTCCGGCTTCAATACTAGGCCTAAGATTTTTGCAGTAACACACTCATTTTTTTAAAGTATAAATAAGGTATTTTTCTAACCAAATCTTCAATATTTATCCTTGTCATTAAAGTTGAATTTCATGGACTTCAAAATACTTACTACTCAATTTTCATCCTAGTGCTACAAACTCATTTACAACTATGCAGCTGAAAGGATTCAAAATGGGCTCAGTGAAATGATTTATGGTTGGGTGGGTTAAACCATCAGAGATCAAGGATAGAATAGTCTGAGCTAATCTTCAGCATCAGTCAAACATCAGGAAGACAACACGAATGCATCAAAATGCTCATGAATTTTCATCACTTTTGAGAAAAACATTTTGTCTGGAGCATCAACACAGATTAGCTGGACAGAGGAGTTGGACTGTAATGTGTCTTTGAAGTTGGTTCACACTAGATCAGAAACTTCATCTGGAAGTCAGGGCAATCAGCAGGCCAGGCCGTTGACCAAAATGATGTGAATATGACTGCCATAAATTTCTTAGTGGCAAATGTTTTATCACCACACAAAATAATAAAGAGTTTCTATTGATTTGAGGAAAAGTTATTGAAAAAAATGTTGTCTTCACCATAAATAAGCCAAGGTAGTGTCAGTCATTAGACAAATTATGTGAGGAACCTCACAATACTTCTTTAAGACCCACATCACCACATTATTGATGGCATCCATGTTTAAAGGGACACACAATACTACTAAAGAGAGCTGACCAGAAGCAATAACATACAGTGGAAATCTTAGAATACAACACATGAGACCTCACAGTGAATTGTGAGAGAAGGCACAAGAAGTATCAAAGTATGCATGCTAATTTTCACTTATAGCTAAGAAGTTTTATACAAATAATTTAATGTTTATGTTGTCTCAAGCGTGGATATCACATCCACATCCATTTGATGAACAAATAAAATGACAAACCCAAGAACTGAGGCAATAAAACACTCCCCCTCACGTATCAGGTTGCAATTCCAGGGAATCAAAATCATGTTAAATTTGGTTGGTTTTTCAATGTTCCCCAAAACAGAAATTGTTATGATGTGAAGCCAACAATTATTTTATATTCTAAGATGTTGCATGATCCAAAGAACTAACATGTCACGTATATTTTGAGAGAGTGCAATCTCAGCATATGTACGTAAAGAAGGGGCCAGGAAGGAAAGATTGGAAGAGGTGCCAGTGCAATATCTAGTTACATAAGTGCTTCTCCTCACATTTCAAACTCAAATGGAAAATGCAATAAATTTGAGTTCAAATTGTACACAGTTATAAAAATGAGAAAGAAGAGAGACATATGCATCATTTGAATAGAGGAAGCTTGAAAACTCACCTTTTTCTTGGACAAAGTATTTACAGGTGACATAACTTTTGGCTGCACATAGTTCTTTCCTCGATAAAATACTATGGTGTCATCTCCAACTATTTGAATTGGGATCCCACCACTCAGTCTGGCAATTTCCTGGGCATATTCATGTACTTGTCCAGGTTTACACGGCTTGCAAATCACCTTGACGGTTTCATGTTTCTTCCAATGCATATGCATGTTAAGAATAACACCTCCGAAAATTCCTCGTTTGCCAATTGGTGCATAATTAGACTTCTTTTGGGCCATTTTCTTCATATAAAACCGCTCCTCACCTGTCAAGTCATCTGGTTTTACTTCAGGACCCTGAACTTTTGGAACTTCATACCTCTTAAGTCTTTCAATCAGCAAAGCTTCCTTTATTCTAGCCTGAACAGTAAACAAAGTCAAGAAAAGCAAAGACTGGGATAATAAATTAGGCTTTTTTTTTAATCACAAATGGTCCCTGAGGTTTGCGAAATTATCACCTTTCATCCCTAACGTTTTTTTATGACACTAATGGTCCTTAAGGTTACCTTCCACACATCAAAATGGTCCCTGCTGTTAGCTTCCGTCAAATATTCTGTTAAATTGCTGACGTGGCACATGTGGGGAGCCCACACATCCAATGGTATAGAGCCACGTGGCTTTAAATATAATATACTTTAAATATTTTTAAAACTTAAAATCCATAAAAAAAAATATTAAAAGAAACTTAAGTCTTTTATAAGTAAAAAATATGAAAACTAAAAAAAACACAAAAAAGACCTGTACCATCCCTTCTGCGTTCTCCCTCTGCCAGCACCTTCCTCCCTCCCCCTGGCAGACCCACTCTTCGCCTCTCTCTCCCTCCTCTTCCTCCCTTCTCTTTCTCTCTTCCCTCTCCCTGAGTTCTCTCTCTCTCTCTCTCTCTCTCTCTCTCTCTCTCTCTCTCTCTCATAATGGCCTTAAATTCCTCCTCTTTCTTTGAAGTCCCTGCTGTGCCTATAAACCGACACACTTCCAAAGGGTTTGAAACTTTCAACTTTAGAGGAAGAAGAAGAAGAAGAATAAGAAAAAGGTATATGTTTTCTACAAGTAGAAGAATACCAACCCAAGTCTTGACTGTCTGAAAGTTGCAAGAGTTTTTTTATCAGGGGATTTGGAGAAGACCCAGGTGGCTGTGACAGTTTGTTAACAGCAACAAGTAATTAAGGAGACAATTATCTAGGTTTGCAGGATCCATAAGATTGGAGTTTCGAAAGAAAAATCCAATTTTTAAGGACAAAAAATGACTAGTTGTGGTGCAAGGAATGGTGTTGTGAGGTGCTGGGAAAGGGAGAGAGAGAGAGAGAGAAGGGAGGAAGAGGAAGGAGAGAGGAGTGGGTCTGCAAGGGGGGGTTGGCACTGGAAGAGGGAGAACATAGAGGGAATGGTGTAGGTCTTTTTGTTTTTTTTGTTTTTGTTTTTTTTTTGTTTTAATATTTTTTATTTATAAAAAGACTTGAGTTTTTTGAAAATTTTTAAATGGATTTTAAGTTTTAAAAATATTTAAAAAATATTATATTATATTTAAAGCTACGTGGCTCTAAACCATTGGATGTGTGGGCTCCCCACATGTGCCACATCCACAATTTAACAGAATATTTGACGGAAGTTAACGGCAGGGACCATTTTGATGTGTGGAGGGTAACCTTAAGGTGATAATTTCGCAAACCTCAGGGACCATTTGTGATAAAAAGCCAATAAATTATAATCTTCAGAAGCGTAGTGCTATCAAAAGAGATTTTTAAAAGGAATGACAAAACAAGCAGGATAGGAGGGACAGTATTTGTGTTTGAAAGTATTGATATTTGGTTTAGAAGTGTTTAAATGACTTCAACCCTACCAACCATAAGAAACCAATGACAGTGAAACGGAACTTAATATAAGGAGGAAAATGTATGAGGTCTTGTGAAATCGGGAGGGAAAAAAAAGGGAAAGAAATCCAACATGATAATAGAACAAAGCAAAAAATAACAATATAATAAAAAGAAGTTGATCACAGGTCATTGTTAGAAAAGGTACAATTACATTATCTAAACATGATTGTTCAAGTCCCCCAACGAAGGCAAGGAGATAGCTTCCTAGTAAAAAAAGCACAAAATATCTATCTTTGAAGAACAGAGCGGCTATAATGAGAGGATTCATAAACACTAGCATCTTCCCTGACACAATTTGTTTTAAAATAAACTTCTTTAAATAAAATAAAAAACAAATTCAGGGGAGGGTGAGGAAGGGTGAGAGTCAAACTTTTGCTATGGTTGTCCCTTGGGAGTTATCACCTTTTTAATACTAAACAATCAAACTGAAATCCCGACCACTAATAAAAGTTTGTTAACAAATGTTTTTCCTTCCCAAAAATATACTAGAAAGTTAGCTTGGTTCTGAACATGGTATTCTTATTTCTCTTTTCTTTTCTTTTTTCCAGTTCAGTCCCAAATTAGTCTTATATGCATAAGCACTCCATAAACTTCAATTTCATACACTAAGATTTTCATATTTTTTAAAGAAAGTTTCAGAAAGTGGATCATGGACACTACAAACCTAAAGACTAGCCTTATTAAGGCCAATCCCTAATAGTATTGACCTTATTTTAGAGTTTGTTGCAAGTCATTGTGCACTAAGGAAAGCACTGGGTCTGCAGAAAGAGCATTTCGTAACGTTGATACCAGTTTCCTTAACTTTCCGAATCAAGAAAATCTGAAGTGTTTTTTAAACATTTTTCTTTTTGGTGTAACGGAATTATTAAAAATGTTACCTAATACTAAGAGTTCTTTAGAATTTTATAAATCTGAACATGATAAAACATTCCACAAACTTATCTAGCTATACACGGACGTAAGACATGTTATAAGCCTCGTAAACATACACTATACAAACCAAAGGCAACGTTCCAACTCATTTCCAAGTCGAATCCTGATTTGCTGATATACACTACTAAAATCCACCTTGGAGAACGAACTAGAACCTACCACTATTTCTGATGTTCTCAAGCCTATGAATGGCCGAGTGGTGAATGGGAAACCTATAGTTGACTGTCCTCTATTTTATTGACACTAATTTTACCCACATCCACCAAAACTTTCAAAGCAGAAACAGCACAAGTACTAAAACTATGACCAATAGGAACCCTATCTAAAAAAGACCTTCTACTAGCTTATTCAACTTGCAATGCTCCTTAGGATTCATCTTTATCCTATAATATGAAAAATTAGGAAACTAAGATCAAGGGACTAGATCAATAGCACGGTCAATATGTCTCAAGTGTCACAGCATGAACCTCATCTAGCCAATGATTAAGGATGGTCAACGCTAGACTTGATAGGAATCTGAACACTATTTACCTGCGACAACTTCTTAGCCTCTTTTTCGAACTTTCCATGGGGAAAACATGAAATTTATGCTTGCTAGGTTCTAGGAAGTGGACTAACACTTAAGATCATTAAAGCTTTCTATCCATACAATAGCTCTTCCTCTTTGGATCATGATCATAAAGCCAACGACGTGGTTGCATCCATAGGAAAGAAGAGTTGATTTAGCTCACCTTTTCAAGCTTGTACTTGATCCTCTCCTCAGCAGTGGCAAACTTCTGCCTTTTCTTCCTCTTGATGCCGAGCCGACGTGGGTCCTTCCTATTGGCCGCTTTTCTCTCCTGCTTCTCTCTCATTCTCTGTAGCTTAAACCTCTTCTTGGTCTTCCACTTCTCCTTTTTCGGAGGATCGATCTCGTGCATCTCGAACTTGGGTTTCCCTTGTGATATAACCAAATTCACCGTTCCATGGCTCAAGTTTCTGAAAACCCATGATGAGTTTGGTGGTTTTGGCAGAGGCAAGTGTTCGGGTGGAAAGAAAATTGGTTCTTGGGTTGGAAAACCTGACCTGGAAGAGAGAAAATGTGGCAAGAACGTCGTGAAAACGCAATGCTAATCTTTAAGTGAGTGACCTAGTGATCAAAATAGCCAATTATTTCCTCATTCTCACTACTCCATTTCCTATAACCCCATTCCATACAGATTTTCCACAGTAAAAAAATCATTATCTAAAGAACCCATCAACGGGGGCTCAGTGAGTTAAGTATTTGGCTGGATAGGACTTGCATTCTTGAGAATCCATATAGGTTTCAGTTTTAAAGAGTTTAGTAGGACGAAAAGTTATTTGCTTATAAACCAATTAAGGGGTTCGATGGGTTGTGTGGAGCAAAGAGTTTGGATGCAGAGAAAATTGATTCTTAGATAGCAGAAAAAAACCAAACAAACATATGATGCAGAGAGAGAGAGAGAGAGAGAGAGAGAGAGTACCTTAGGAAGAGAGGTTTGGAAGGTGACGATTTGAGAATCGAAGAAGCTCTACGAACAGCAATACCAAACACAGCTCTTGCCATTTTACTGACAAATTTTCAGGGAGAGAGAGAGAGAGAGAGAGAGAGAGAGAGAGCAAAGAAATAAGACTGCACGGTCGAGAACTAGACCGGATTCAAACCGCTATGGACCGGCGGTTTATAATACGAGCTGCGATTCCACAAGCCCAGGTCCACCCAATAAACCACGTGTCCAAACATCAGCATCTTAACGCCAAATGTTGACTTTTTTATCTTTCCGTATCCAATGTTCTTTTGACACGTCAAATGAACTTGAGTCCTCATATTTACAACCTGAACCCTTGCCTCTCTCTCTCTCTCTCTCTCTCTGTCTCTCTCTGTGGCGTCGAGACCCAAAAACAAAGTGTTTCCATGTCCTCCATGATCATCTAACAAAAGGGTCGTCACGAATTTTCAGTAAGTCTCTTACCGTTGGAACTTAGTTTGATTTTAAATTTGGGGAATTTTTCTTTTCTTTTTTTATGTGACTATTTTAGGGTTTTTTTCTGGTCAATTCTTGCGTTTTATGTGATAATTTGCATGGATTCATATATCTCTGATTGTTTTTCTTGATTAGTTTTCCGTTTGGTTGCTGAGAAATGTGGGAATATGAATGGTGGTGAAAAAAGCTTTTGACTTTGGATTGTTCTGCCTTTTGACTCTCTTACCAATGGAAGGCACAGCTCTAGAATTTAATTAGCAATTGGTTTTTTCTTTATGAAATTGGATATATTAAGGAAAATTAGAACTCGGGCTCTGTTTGATTGCTGAGGGAATGTGGGAAGAGAGAAGAAGAAATTGAATCGTCAAATGTCGCTTATCAATCTCTTTGACCCTTTATCTTAACTTCTTTCCATTTATACAAAGCTTATTCAGTTTCCAATTAGTTAGGTTGGTTTTTTTATTATTTGATTCTAGGTAGCCTAATTGACATAGAAAACAAGACTGGGAATTTCTTTTTTCTCTTTTTGGTTCTTTGGCTATGAACCAAAGAATTTGGGTTTAACCCAAGTCTTATACAATTATCGTGTCCTTTTCTGAAGTTCGTGTTGTTATCTAAACAGAACATTCTGATATATGTGTAGATTTTCTTTCCGCATTATATCTGGCAAATAATAAGACGTTTGCAAATCTGCGTCTGCTGAACATCACATGTTTGTGGGGTAAATTATTGAAAATTTTCTTGTTACTGCAGTGGAATTTTCGGTTGATGGTGATGTTAGTGGCGAGGTGGTAGGAAGTTCTGCTGAGCTAGAAATTAGTAGAGCAGGTGATGAAAATGAGACGGGTGGAAGTTCTATTGAAGGAGCATTCCAACTGGGTCAGGATGATAAAATGAATCAAGATTCTCCTGGAAAGGATATAATTCCACAAGCAGTTCCAGTTGTATCAGTGGTTCCAGCGGATGAGCCATATGTGGGTCAAGAGTTTGAAACCGAAGCAGCTGCACATGCATTTTATAATGCATATGCCACTCGTGTGGGATTCATAATTCGTGTAAGCAAACTCTCTCGATCACGGCGTGATGGATCTGCCATTGGTCGTGCACTTGTATGTAACAAAGAGGGTTATAGAATGCCTGACAAGCGCGAAAAAATTGTAAGGCAGAGAGCGGAGACCAGGGTCGGTTGCAGGGCAATGATTTTGGTGAGGAAAGTAAGTTCTGGTAAATGGGTCGTAACAAAATTTGTAAAGGAGCACACTCATCCTTTGACACCTGGGAAAGGTCGAAGGGATTGCATTTATGATCAATATCCGGTTAGTTATTGTTCTTCTCTTTTGGGCATTAATGCTAGGCAAAATTGCATATATGTCTGTTACAAATTATGGGTAGCATATGACAATCTGTTCCTTACATTTGAGCTTTTCACATGTATTGATGATACATACATCTTATCCCATATATCCCCATATTTGTAGAATCTAATCGTAATTATTACTTCATTACCCAGTGTCTTATAACATACAGTACAGCTGGCTGCATATCTGTATTTTGGTAAACACCATGCAGTTCTAATTGTTAAGTACTGTGACAAGATCGTTGAAACAAAATTTTAGCCTATTATGGTATTGTAGTTGAAATGGAAAGATTTCCTGGTTGAATGTACTTCTGTGTATCTTCGTATGGACGATCTTGGTTTGTGAATGATTTAATTAATTCTGCGTAGTATTTATAAGTTTATGCAGTAAGTTGAGTTTACAAACCAATACATTACATGTAAGAGTTACGTTCTTTTTCCACCATACTTCAGTCACTAATCCATACATTAAAATGGATTGATTAGTTCACCTATGGAACGGACGTCCAGTTCTTTATTGTGTCCATATCATTGTTACCAACAAAACATACCGACATGTTATTGATACATTTTAACAATATCGTTGTGCGTCCACTTTAACAAAAATGGACGTCCTGCACAGAGAATTTTTTATGGATTCATGCTCAAAATCATGGACAGAAAATGTAGGTGTTATTTTTGTGAAAATTCTGAAACCGGTTTGAATTCATGAATGCTAGATATTCTGTATACAATGACCTTGTGATTTGTGCTCAAAACAGCCATCGATTTGAAGTTTTGAGTATCAAAATATTATATCTTTTTTCTAATAATAGCTTGTTATGTATTTTAATTTACCTTTTGCCTTCTTATTCAGAATGAACATGACAAGATTCGGGAACTATCTCAGCAGCTGGCCATAGAGAAAAAGCGTGCTGCTACCTATAAAAGACATCTCGACCTAATATTTGAGCACATTGAAGAGCACAATGAGAGTCTTTCAAAGAAGATCCAACACATAGTAGAGAGTGTGAAGGAGATCGAAGGCAAAGAACAGCAACAACACAGATAGTTTTTCTATGGCGATCAAAGCACTTTTTGTTTTGGTGAAACACAGAATCAAAGCAATGCAGTGGAGAATGCTGCAGACATTGTTTTGATTTCAGTGTTGGCTTACGATATACATTGTCGTTCGCCGGAGTTTTAGGTGTCTAGTTAGTTTATATAGCTTGGGATGTTTTTGTCAATGGCATTCATTGGACTGCTTGGCATAAGTTGTTGTCTGCAGCAAATGGTCAGTAGGAAAGTTGTTGAGTCCATGTACAGTTTATTTAAGCCATCCATTCCATATGAATTGTGCTTAACAATGCAATAACATAGAGCAGTATTAGAATGTCCCAATGAAAGTTGAATCGAGCCATGCGCACGACACGTGAAATTTGATATGAGGTTTGTTTTGTATAGCATCAAAAATATTGTACTTGCCCTTCTAAATAGAACTTTTGCATTTTGATATTGGTCTGTCAATGATTTTGGTTTAGTTGTCGCTGGAGTGATGGATTTTCTGAAAGCTGAGTATTCTAATGCATTACTCATGCCTTGTTTTTATTTTTAATTTGGGCTCTGAATGATCATGCCTTCTTAGGTTTATTTTATTTTATATTTGTTGACACCATGTTGACCTCACCTCCTTCTTAAGCAAATCCTACAAATCAAAGGATAATCCTTGCTTGTCACACCTCACATTCCACCAAACAAGGAGTAGCCATGCCACCTCCTATGCCTTCTCAATGCCCAAGACCCCAAATCAAGGGGAGCCATGCAAAAGTCCCAACAATTAAGCAACCTTGTCTACTCCAACTTGGACTATAAAAAGGAACTCATCACCTCCAAGCAAGGGGACGATCGGCTGCCACTCTCTGCTTCTCCAAGAGATAGCTCTCCC
This sequence comes from Prunus dulcis, assembly GCF_902201215.1. Lineage (NCBI taxonomy): Eukaryota > Viridiplantae > Streptophyta > Magnoliopsida > Rosales > Rosaceae > Prunus > Prunus dulcis. The sequence continues at coordinate 17,697,009 of NC_047650.1, read as the reverse complement.
AAGCTCTCTATTTCTCTTAGCTCTCGAGCATCTCTCCCCATATCTCTCTTATGTACAATGTAATCTCCATATTCAAATACAAATACAAAGCTATAAACTATAGTGGATGTATAGTGGGCGAACCACTCAAACACTTGTGTTATGTGTGTGATTATGTCTTAATCCGTTAGGTACAAATTCACTTGTTAACATTTGGCGCCATCTGTGGGAATCACAGCAAATATCCATGTCGTTCTCAGCACTCTCTTATAGGTTTCATCATCTCTGCCAAGAACACAAAAAAACAACCCTGGTCTTGCGCCGTCCCTGAGCCCATTATCTCTTGGCTCTCCGATCAAAACACAATTTCCAATCTTGACACTCTCGGTTCAGACCAAAATAAGGGGCACAAACCTACTGTTTCTCTGATTGGCTCATCTCTCATGGAGAATACAAAGGGTGCTTATGAAAAATCACCTTCATCTTATCCCACATATGTCCCATGGAGCAACAAAGAAGAAACTAAGCTTTCTTTTCGATAGTCGCAACTCCAACAACAAACAACCAAAAGAATGCGAGAGGAATCAAATACCAGAAATTGATCAAGGCACCCATGTACCTTCTTCCTCAAAGAAACAATGGAGAAGCAATCGTCCACCCTCACCGTCAATGACCGCCGTCTCCCTGGCAAAGCGGAAAACAAAAGACTTTCCTCAACCACATGTTTGCTCAAGGCACACGTGCCCTCTTCTCTCTCAAAGAGACCAAGAGTCTCACCCCTCGTTGAAAAATTTCTCTCTCAGCTCACACAGATAGCAGCAACCAAAAGGAGAAGAGGAGAAGCATATCGGTTCGGCTCAACCGACCACCCAGCTTCGCCTGTCACTCATTGGTTTTGAGCAGACCAAGTTGGATATGTTTGCGAGATTTTATTTCCTATTCTATTACGATTTTATTTCTTTCGCTTTTGTACAAATCTTGTGTAATTAGGAGTTTATTTGTTTCCTTGTATAATCCTACTAGGGTTTACACACTTGTATTATAAATACCTCATTTTGGAGAATGAGAATACATCAAAAAATATTTTACCTCATATTGTTTGACTTGGTATCACAACCGACTTTCTGGTGACCTATGTGTTGTGCCCACCCGTGTTCTAGCCCCATTATTTTTTTCTACCTGTGCCGTGTGTGCCCTCCTGGGTTTGTGTGTTGTGTTGTGTATGTGTCGTTCTTGTCTTCGTGCATCTGCTGTATTTGTGCCTCTACTGTGTTCAGCTGTGTACTCTACTGTGATTTGTTGAGTTTCTGCTGCAATCATGGGTGATAACTTCATTGTTGGTGTTGTTGCTGCTGCTTCTGCAAATTTGTGTGTTTCTGACTCTATTCCAGGTATTAGCTCCAATACTTGGATAATTGACATTGGTGCTACTGATCATATAACTTATGATGCTAAATTTTTTAATGAGTTGTCTTGTAACACTCGTGACCTATACATAACTAGTGCTAATAACTTGCCTTCTCCAATTACTAGCGAGGGCACAATCTCTCTCACTCCTACTATTTCCTTGTCTCGTGCATTACTAATTCCCAATATTCATTGTAACTTCTGTTGGTCAAATACTTGATATACTTAATATTTCTGCTACTTTCTATCATACACATTGCTCTTTTTAGGATCGCAAGACTCACGAGACGATTGGGCATGGTAAACATATAAGGTGTTATATTATTTGACATTGTCTGCCACACCAGTTCGTGATCGTATTGTTAATACTATTCAAAGTTGCAGTGTCAAAGATAAACAACAAATTTGGTTATGGCATCGTCACTTGGGACACCCGTCGTTTGGTTACCTTAAGCGTCTGTTTTCATCTTTATTCAGCTCTTGTGATGAGTCCAGTTTTAAGTGTGAGACATGTATGTTGGCCAAGAGTCATTGTATTGTGTTTCCTTTAAATGAAAGGAAAGTTGCAAGCCTTTTGATTTAGTCCATTCTGATGTGTGGGGTCCGGCTCGGGTAACTTAGAACGGATTTCATTGGTTCGTCACATTTATTGATGATTGTACACAACTCACTGGGGTTTTCTTGCTGACAAATAAACATGATGTTGCTTCCATCCTTCCAAAATTTTGTACTATGGTGTCTACTCAGTTTCATGCTCAGGTCAAAGTATTTCAGACTGCTAATGAAGGAGAATATGTGATTAATACTTTGACGTGTTTCTTTCGTGCTCAAGGTATTAGTCACCAAACGACAACCCATTTTACCCCTCAAAAAAATGGTGTGTCTGAAAGGAAGAATCGACACTTGCTTGAAGTTGCCCGCTCACTCATATTGGATATGTCTGTTCCCCATCATCTTTGGGGGCATGCTGTTCTGTCTGCTGCCTATTTGGTTGATCGTACTCCTAGCCGAGTTCTTGATTTCAGGACTTCGTATGATATGTTCGATGACCATATTTCCCCTATCTCCTTCTCCAAGTTGCCCCTTAAAGTTTTTGGGTGTGTTGCCTATGTTCATGTCTACTCTCATCAATGGAGTAAACTTGATCCTTGTGCTCTACGTTGTGTCTTTATTAGCTACTCTTCTACTTAGAAAGGTTATAAATGTTATCATCCTCCTACCCAGAAGGTGCATGTTACTTTGGACGTAACCTTCCGTGAATAAGTGTCATATTATGTTTCTCTCTCCTCTCTAATTCAAGGGGAGAAGGGGAGTGAATTTGAGAGTCTTAGATTGGAAGATCTTGGACTTGATGGCCAAAATACTGTATATGAAGATGTTGCCCTTGGGAAGGAAACGATTGCTCGCATAGCAGAAGGCAACCGATCCCCAAGGTTTAAAGGTGAAGATATTGCTCTTAGTGACGAAACGACCAGTCGACACTTTAGAAACGATTGGTCGACTATCGCTAAAGATGAAGAAAATGCTCTCTGTGATGAAACGACCGGTCGACATTCAGGAATTGACTTGTCACTTGTCGCTAAAGAGTGTGACAATGATTCTTGTGACTCTTGTGTAGACGAGTTCAATGCAAGACCCGCCTCTGCCTTGCCATTACTCCAGTCACGTCGTGAGAATGAGCTATGTGAGGTAATCTCTAGTGAATCATCTATGCCAAGTTACCAGTTGCCCCCACGTACCACTCGTAGGAAACCCAAAGTACAATACTTACCTGATATACATGCTAAGTCAAAATATTTCATTAGCCACTATGTGTCAGCTCATCGGTTATCCAAGTCATATAATCATATTTGTGTCAATTATCTAGTGTATGTGTGCCAACTAAGCTGCATGATGCTCTTTCTGACCCCAAAATGGGTAGATGGCATGAATGTTGAAATGGAAGCTTTGAACAAGAATGAAACTTGGGATTTAGTCCCTTTACCAAAGGGGAAGAAAGCTGTTGGGTGCAGATGGGTGTTTACTTTGAGGCATAAGACGGTTTCATTGACCTTTACAAGGCTAGATTGGTAGCAAATGGTTATACTCAGACTTATGGAGTGGATTACTTAGATACCTTTGCTCTAGTAGCAAAGCTCAATACTGTACATGTACTCTTATTCATGGCTGCTAATCATGACGGGCCCTTGTTGCAGTTTAATGTCAAAAATGCATTCCCAGATAGTGACCTCAAAGAAGAAATATACATGTATCTTCATCATATTATTCCTGTAACCTCCAAGGAGGGTGTTGTGTGTAAACTACGGCAATCCTTATATAGATTAAAGAAGTCTCCAAAAGCATGGTTTGCTGCGTGTATGAAGAAATTTGCGTATGTACAGAGTAACTCGGACTATATTTTGTTATCGTTATAAAGGTAAATTGACAGCTTTAATTATTTATATTGATGATGTGCTCAGAATCAACTTTGTACCTTGTGTGGATGGAGACTACTTGCATGGCTGAGATAACCACCTTGAATGAAATGCCTGACCTGCCCACCTTCACATGGGTTGCGTACTACTCACAAGGATGCGCCAAATGACCACCTTGGATGAAATGGTTGACCTATTCACCTTGCATGCATGCAGTGGCGGATCCAGGAAATTTCCTTCCAGGGGTCAACCTTTAAAGGTTAAAAAAAATTTATACAAAATATACCCATATAAATGAAACGATAATATTTTAATTCATCATTAATAGAAAAAACCACATTACAATTGTTTAATAGTTTCAGTGGCACAAGCATTCACAAGATCTTTTTGAATTGTTGGAGCTATTAACTTGAGATTCCTGAGAGCATTTTCTAACACAACGGCTTTCACTTTCTCATCATGATCAGCAAGAAATTGTAAGAGCTCCAAATAATTTCCCTTCTTGCTTAAAGTATGACTCTCATCATGCCCACGAAAAGGAAGACCTTGCCTCAACAAAAATTTCATGCAATCAAGAGAAGCTGTCAAGCAAATACGATAATCAATACAAGCTTGCTCTGATTGCTTTATCAAAACTGTTCGGATGTGTTGCTTTTGATTCATAAGATCCACACAATATTGTCTAGATTGATTATGAACACTTCCAACAACTCCAACATGTTGCCTAATTTTATCTTTCTTCTTCCAATTCCTAAAATCCATCTCTGTGAAGGCGTCACTACACCCTTGACAAATCTGAAATTGGATTTAAAGAGATAACAATAAAGGCAAAATGCAGCATCTTTACTAATACTGTACTCCAACCAGTCAAACTCATCAAACCACTTGACATTAAAGCGTCGATCATACCCTAAAAGATCAGTTTATGGAAATGTGTGATCCTTAGGCTGACATGGACCCTTTTGTAGATATGCTCTTCAAACTTCGTCTCGAATATTAGGATCATAATCCAACATTTGGGGTCGAAGTCTAGGGTCAGCAATAAGATTAGCCAAGATATCTTGCAACTCACTTTCTTTCGAACTATCCACATATCTTGAAATACCCACATCTCTCGAACTCGAACTACCCACATTATCCGAACTAGAAGTAGTTGATGCAAACCTTCTCTTAAAGTAGCGTTCCATAACTGAATTGGTAGAAATAATCATTCAAGCATCAACATTATATATAATAAAAAAATTAATTACTAACTTGTGAGATCCCACATCGACCAAACGGAGAGGGGGTGATGTGCCTTATATGGCACATCTCGCATCCATCTAGTAGGAGGCTTTTTGGGAGCTCACTGGCTTCGGGTTCGTAGGAACTCCGAAGTTAAGTGAGTTGGAGGCTGGAGCAATCCCAGGATGGGTGACCCCCTGGGAAGTTACTTCGTGAGCTCCCAGAAACAAAACCGTGCGGGCTGGTGAGAATGTAGCCAGGCCCAAAGCGGACAATATCGCGCTACGGCGGAGCCGGTCCGGGGTGTGACAATTTGGTATCAGAGCCACTCTGCCGTGTGGTGCGAGTGTGCCGACGAGGACGTCGGATCCCTTAAGGGGGTGGATTGTGAGATCCCACATCGACCAAACGGAGAGGGGGTGATGTGCCTTATATGGCACACCTCACATCAATATAGTAGGAGGCCTTTTGGGAGCTCACTGGCTTCGGGTTCGTAGGAACTCCGAAGTTAAGCGAGTTGAAGGCTGGAGCAATCCCAGGATGGGTGACCACCCTGGGAAGTTGCTTCGTGAGCTCCCAGAAACAAAACCGTGCGGGCTGGTGAGAATGTAGCCAGGCCCAAAGCGGACAATATCCTGCTACGGCGGAGCCGGTCCGGGGTGTGACATAACTTATGCAAACTAACCAAAATAAAATCTCAACAACTAATCAAATTTACCAAAATATAATTTAACATAAATACTAATTTATTCAAACTAACTAACCAAAACCAAAACCCCTAATTTATTCAAACTAACCATGAGATATAATCTAACATAAAAGTAAAACACTAATTTATTCTAACTAACTAACTAAAATCAAAACCCTTAATTTATTTAAACTAGCCAAGATATAATCTAACATAAAAATAAAACTAATTTATTCAAACTAACCAACTAAAACCAAAATCCCTAATTTATTCAAACTAAAATAAAAGAATAACCTTAATTTATTCAAACTAACAAACCAAAATAAAATCTCCACAACAAACAATAACAACTAATCAAGAAAAATACAAACATATAACAATCTTTACTAATTAATTAAAGCATAAAGAAATTAGAATAACATACTTTCAAATTCGATGGACAAATCCACCTTTGAAAATTGAAATCACTTATGTAATTTGCTGCTGCGCCACTTTGCTGTCGCCGCAGCCACTTTGTTGATGTCACCTCTGGATTTGTGGGGGAATGAAGTGAAGGTTGAGTTGGGGATTTAGGGTTGAGAGGTTTAGAGGTGAGAAGAAATGAGTTTTAACATTTGGGGAGGGGGGAATTATTGGCCAAAACAGAACAGAGTAGGTTGCTGCGCTACATATATATGTATATATATTTAACTTGTGCCAAAACAACGTCGTTTTGGCCAGGTTTTTTAAAAAAAAAAAGAAAAAAAAAAGAGGCCTTTAGTGGAACGACGTCGTTTTGACGTCAAGCGAACAAAAAAACAAAAACAAAAAAAAACAAGAAGGCGCGCGCGTTTTGGTATAGGTTTAGAAAAATTTTAAAAAAAGCTTTAGTGGAACGACGTCGTTTTGACGTCGAGCAAAAAAAAAAAAAAAAAAAAAACAAGGCCCGCGCTGTGCTTCTTCTTCTCCATGTATGCACAGACACAAGTTTGCCCCTTTGGGGCATTTCGTCGAACACTTTGTGAGGATCAACTTCGGCTCCTCTAATGGAGGATTTCAGAGGTTACAATGGTCAATTGACCACCCTTGCCCATCTGTGGATCCGCCCCTACATGCATGGCATATTACTGACAAGGATAAGCTAGAAGACCACCTTTCATGGTCATACACAACGTCACATGGACGACCCGACCACCTTTAATGGTCATCTACCACGTCGAACGATCAACTTGACTACCTTGCATGGCCATCCACCATGTCGCACTACCGACCCGAGCACCTTACATGCTCAATCTCCACGTTGTAGCCGACCCGAACACCTCACATGCTCAATCTCCATGTCATGTTACTTGCATGGAGGACCTGAGCACTTTGAATAGTCATTCACCACCTTGCCACGTAGTATGGCCAACTATCACGTTGCATAGTTGATTCTTCAAAGGAACAAAAGCTCTCCCCCACCAAGGCACAGGTTGATCGGCTTGGCCAACAATGGTTTTACTTTAAAGTTCCGAGTCGAGAATAATTTCTCAACTAAAGAACTTGGGGGCTTGGGGGACACCATGTATGTTGGCCTCACCAAACGATGCCAATATGTCCCACCATGGTTAAAGGGAGACATTGACTTCCCACCATGGTTAAAAAGAGATGGAAGGAAAAATAACTCCATATATGTGTGCTCGGCTCGGCACCCTCTCCACCTTGTCCCACTATGGTCAAAGAGAGAAGGAAAATTATATCACCACATGTATGCTTAGTTTGCAACATACTTCAAATATGTGTGCTCAACTCAGTGCGGATGATGACTATCTCGACGTAGTAAGTAAGGGATTACACATACCCACTATTACCTAATTACCAAGTAGTGTGTATATCATCATCGCACCATCATGTCATAACATACATCTTCATTACATCTTCATCATTGCATGGCATACATCTCCACTATGACATGGTATACAACTCCATTACATCGCCATCATTACATGGTATACATCATCATCATTGTATGGCATACATCGCCACCATAACACAACATACATCGCCACACAACATACATTGTTATTGTGACATGACATACATCGTCATCAAGTCATTACATACAACACCATTATCACAATATTATGTGACATGTGCTCGGCTCAGCCTTACTATCTCCATATATGTGCTCGGCTCAGCCACACTATCTCTAATAAGCCTTGTCATGCTTAAAGAGAAGGAAATTTACCTCCAATATATGTGCTCGACTCGGCCTTACTAGCTACATTTATGTGCTAGGCTCAGCCTCATCACCTCAACAAATATGTACTCGCCTCGACCTCACCATCTCCAATAGATATGTGCTCAGCTTGGTCAGACACTGGTTTTACTTGAAAGTCCCCAGCCAAGAAGTTATTCTCGACTATGAACTTAGGGGCTTCTGTTGACACCATGTTGACCTCACCTCCTTCTTAAGCAAATCCTACAAATCAAGGGATAAACTTGCTTGTCATACCTCACATCCCAACAAACAAGGGGTAGCCATGCAAAAGCGTTCTCAACACCCAAGACCCCAAATCAAGGGGAGCCATGCAACCTTGTCTACTCCAACTTGGACTATAAAAAGGAACTCACCACCTCTAAGCAGGGAATCAACTGCAACTCTCTACTTCTCCAAGAGCTATCCAAAGCTCTTACAAACTCTCTAGTTCTCTTCTACTAGAGCTCTCAAGCATCTCTTCCTATATCTCTCTCATGTACAATGTAATCTCCATATTCAAATACAATTACAAAGCCATAAATTACAGTGGATGTAGCCCCATTATGGGTGAACCACTCAAACACTTGTGTTATGTGTGTGATTATGTCTTAATCCGTTAGGTATAAATTCACCCATTAACAATATTTTATGAGGGTTTAAACCTGAGACCACTAGTCTGCAAGTCAAGACTCTCTTCCACTGAGTTAGACCCCGTTGGCCCTGCCTTCCTAGGTTTAAGAAGTAGTTGTAGCCATTCATTCTCAAAGATAAATAACTTCAATATTTTATCAAACTTCAAATTCAATATTCATATCTATTTATCAGTTACAACTCACATTTGAACATCTGGAAGTCCTCACGTTATTATCGTGCTGATGCCATTGTAAATATGGAGGAAAGCATTATGTGTGTGTGTGTAATTATGTCGGTTTGTTCAATTTAAGTCGGTTTCTTAAAACTTACAACCGCAATTAACCCAAACCATTATGGTTCAAGTTGTGTTTTACTAAAACCCTAAGCCTCTAAGTTGTATTTTATGTTAGATGGCTCGAGAGTGAATTAAAAAATACAACCACATGAAAGCTACATAAGATTCAATCAAGATTATTTTAATTTTTTTTAAAAAAAAAACCTCGCGTATAGCCCCGCGGCTATGCTATATTTTAAAAAAAAAACCCAAACCAAGTATAGCCGTGCGGCTATACTATACGTGGTCAAAATTTAACGGAAGTTTGATGAATTTAATAGAAATTGAAACATGTCCTTAAATTACGCCGAATTGAAATTACAAGGATAAAATTGAGAGAGTGAAAACTACAGGAACCAAAATAGTAAAACTGACAACTAGGGGGACCAAAAGCATACTTTTGCCTTCACAAACTTTGCTGAAATTGTGCACAAGCTTCCAACCTAGCAACAACATTGTCAGTGGAAATGAAAATTTCTTTTAGGCCAGAAAAATAATAAGGTAATGGCTGTGTAACCTCATACTGCAACTGTATTATTCTCCTATGCTATTAAGCCCAAATAATGGTTTTTACATTACATAAACTTGTAACTATGCCTTCTATTCTATGTTTCACTGATACTTGGTCGGATATGGTTTAGGGCTATTTTGAAATTAATTGAAAAACATGTGGTGTTTTTGAAAAGTATGACAAATATGGGGTCAAAATGTAATTTGTAAAACTTGGCCAGATAACACACAGAAAAGTTGTCGAGGGAAGAAGAACGAAGAAGAAGTAGAAAGAAGAAATAAGGTTTGAAAGGACTTCTTCTTCTCCATTGAAAGTAGTAGCTGTTGTTGCTGTCTCTGCTCCCCCAAGTTACTTGTTACTCCTTCCAATTACTTTGTAGAGGTCTTAGTTCATTCATTATAACCAAATTCAAATGATGTCTAGATTTTATTGATTAATAGTAAAAAATTTATAATAAAAAAATAATATTTAATTTTCGAAATTTCAAAAGGAATTGGGTGAATATAAGAAATCCAAAAACAATATGAGTTGTGTGTGTTGTATGCTTAAAAGGATAGATAGGTTATTGAGCTAGGTGTATATATGAACTTATGTTCTTTGCTGTCTTTATACATTATGACAAAACTACAAAGCAAATTTTTAAGTGTGGGGTAAGATGAACGCTGGATTTAAATAGAAAAGCTTAATTACCTTATCAGGTTGTGATTGTGATTTCGCAATTTACTATTGAATTCAAGGAAGAATGCGCCAATGTAAGTAATGGATGAGTAGGGAATACGTAAATCGCACCGCAAGCACCCAAAAACCAAAACTATCCATAGAAAAGGGAAAATGAAGCTACATACTTACTATTTAAGGGTGTGGTGTGGCCCAAAAGTTTCTTGGAAGATGTTTTTCTAACACATGGGTTTCAACAAACAACTTTAACCCAAAAAAAAGAGGAAAAAAAAAAGAGAAGGAGCTGCAAATGAGTCCGTTCATATTATATATGTTTTTTTTCATTCAAAGCATGCTTGTATAAGTTGGCATTTTTCCACACTATTAATTTTGGGGGTGGCCCCGTAGGTTGCACTGTTTTTATTTGTTTACAATTTTCGGATATTTTTGGAATATAAGTTGTTTAACATCCATTTTTCAAACATTGAGTTGCTGTTTTTAATTCAATTTTACTTAATCTGTAAGTTGGGTTACTATATCGTTAGTTCAATTTCAGTCAAAGAGTGTATGTGTTACTAGAAAACAGTTGCCTGTTAATTTCTAAAAGGTGAAAGTCTATTTCGTGTATCTATATATACAAATGTAATTGAAAATAATTTTGACATTTTAGTGCATCCCTATAGATGTTGTTGCATTGGAACTAATGAAAGCGGAGGAACATAGATAGAAGATATTTGGCAGTGGTGGTTGGCCAACAGCCACATGTGCGTCATAATACTACTGTTATGGGTCGTTTGGTAAAGAGGACTGTCATAGACTGAACTAATTTTTGGGACTGTCTTGGATTATCTTGGATTAGACTAAGCTGGATTAAGTAATGACCTACGTTTGGTGATGTGTTGGACTAAGAAGTTGGTAAAAATAGTGAAGACCTATATTTGGTGCTCTGTCGGACTAAAAATTAATTATTTTAATATTTAAATTTAATTATAGATTTTAACCTAAAAATAAATAATTAAAAAATAATAATTATACAAGCCAACCGTGTGAATTGAAAAAAAACCTAAATAAGAATAAAATATGATGCTGCCACCTCTCTCTCTCTCTCTCTCTCTCTCTCTCTCTCTCTCCTTTGTCTCGTTTTCTCCTTTTTTAACTAAGCCGCTAGCATCATCAGCAAGAAAGAAGCTACCAAATAGCAATAGGAGCAGCATCATACGCAGACCCAGGTTTCTTTTTCTTTTCTTTTCTTCTTCTTTCTTTCCATAGAAATAGGAGCAGCATCATACGCAAACCCAGGTTTCTTTTTCTTTTCTTTTCTTCTTCTTTCTTTCCTTCTTTCTTCTCTCTGTTTTTGGTTCATTATTTTCTGTTTATTTTTTTGGAACTGTTACGAATTGGACTAAGATGGAGAAGAAAGATAGTTTTGGGTTCTGCTGGTGGCTAGGATGGCGAAGAAAGATGTTCTGCGAGTGGCTTGGGCTTCTCTGTGTTAGATTTGTGCATGGCTTAAGGGTGGTCATAGGGGAGAAGAAATCTAGGGGAGGCATGGGCACTGGGTTCTGCCTGTCCGGCGTTTGGGTTTGTGGTGATGAGGTTTTGATTCAAGCCATAAGGGAATCAACCGGAGTCGCCTGTTCAAAATAGGGAGCATGCTATTTTGCGAACCCAATTTCGAGCTCGTTATATTAGACATGTGAATCTGGGTTTTTTTTTTTTCAATTGTTTGACAATATAATCTCATTTAAGTTAATCCTCTCCATTGCCAAACATAGGTTTCAAGTCTTATGTAATCCAATCCAGTCTAGTGAGGCATAGTGAGGCATACCAAACAGCCCCTCATGGAATTGTCCCCAGGGTTGGGGATTCATTTGACAGTTCTTTACTGGAAGGAACTTTTCCATTTCAAAAATCTCATTTTGGTTATCATGACGACCTTGCTCATGACCTTTCCGCTTACTCACCTATTTTCCCACATATCCCTTTTGATCTGGCTTCATCCTCGACTTGCAGTTGCAAACATTAAACGCGTTTTGACGTGTATTTAATGGAAGGTGTGTAGAGCTATAGCTCGGGTACTTGCACCACCTTCTTCTTGTCTGTTGGTTCTGGTTCCATGTTTGCTTTGATATGCGATTTCTCATTCTCTATTTGCTGGATGCTTTCTTCTGGATGTTTGAACGGTCTCAATTTCAGTAATGTTGGTGAAGCTCGGGTGGTGTATGTTTTGAGGTTTCATTGTCTTGGTTTGCTTGTGACAACTATCATTTCCTTGTTTGTCTTAGGTTTTATATAGGATTCTAGCCTTATGCGGGGTTATTGCCTTTTGTGGGCTTTACGCTCTTATTTGTTCTGTTTTTTTTTTTTTGTTGGCCTTATACAGCTTTAGTTTCTTTTTAATTCGAGATTACGATCTTTATGTTATGCCGCACTTTGGTTTTAGTTAGCATGACAAATATATGGGTTCTAAATGTTCCAACTCCCTGAATGGAGATTATCCACGCCCTACTATAAAATAATGCTCCATTGGAGATTATGATCCATATTCTCACATAATTCATCTTATAAGAGATGTTTGTCTGGAAAGAGACAATAAAAGTCCTTGAAGTGGCTTGGGTACCCAAAAGCAAAGAAATACTTATAATTGATGCATGTGCATGCACATGAGAATGATGGGATCACGAATTGATGAATGACAATTTTTGGTTTTAAAGTGGCTACTCAAATCATCAGTGGGCTGTGTTGATTGGAACCACATTCTATTATTAAATGTCGACAAAATAATTGGCCAAAATGGAAAGAGGCAATTCCATAACATATAAGAATGAACGTGAAAGAACAAATCCATAGTGTAAACCCCGAAAGATGTTAACCCTGAAGGTTATATATGGGTGTTTGGAATAAAGAGTAATATACTCACTTTATATGACACAATGTTTCTTGTAGAAACAAGGAATGTTGAGGTTCTCCATATTTACGGATACAATCGTGCCGTCTTTTTGCACATTTACGAAGACCAACATGCTATCTTTAAGAGTTATTAAATGCATGGAAGCATATTGCCAGAAGCGATTCCCTAAAGATGTATAAGCAGAACAACTAGCTACGTATAAAGCTATATAATGTGTCAAGAAATACTAAGAAAGTATTGAAGCATTTTTATGTGGGTTATTCGTTGGGCACTTAAATGATTTTTTGGAAGTATACTACACCGGACATTGTATTTTTCAGATAAAGCTCAGCTCCATCACCACCACTTTGGGATGATGTGAGGCATATTTGATTCTATCTCTGCATAACATCATATATGAGCTTATTAAACTAAAGTGAATTTACAAATAGCCCAGGTTTTGTTGAATACGCAAACTCTGGAAATTTCTATGATTTACATAGAGATCGCTCATTGGAAATATATTTACTTACTCAACTAAAGAATTTTTTATGGCTACATTCTCCACTCACTCCAAAAGATTTTCCCTCCAAAAAGATAGTTTTGAAGATATCAGGGGGGGCATCCACAAGTATGCTACACTGATTAATGCACTCTTATTCCTTCCATCAGTTTTCTACCTCACTGAGTTTCCTTTTAGCAAGATTTTATTGAGGAAACAATATGTTACTTGTGGTCTCCAAGAGAGAGTGTTATAAAGAATGTGGTGGCGCCCACATAAAGAAAATAAGGAAAATAATGGTGAAGCTTGTTTGCCAACACCCACGTGAAGTCAAAGACTTTTGAGTGAGTACCCACAGGAATTCTGTCTATAACCAGCCATTAGAGAAGAAAATGAGAACCTAGGCAGAGAGGAAGGAAGAAAGAAAGGAAAGTGAGAGGAGAGAAAAGAGAGTAGAGATAAATTCTCCAAGAGAGAAAAATTCTCCAAGAGAGAAAAATTTGTGAGCCACAGTGATTGTAAACACTAAAGTTGTAGCCCTATTATTTTACATAGTGGAAAAGTTAATGCTGCTGCTCTCCGAAGACGTAAGCATGGCCGAATCTCATTAAATATTGTGTCACATTTACTGCACATGCAGTTCAATATTTATGCATATATCGTTCATTTTACAACAGAAATCAGATATTGAAGGCCCAAAACAAGCCCTCACTGTTTGCATAATAGGTCCCACCGTCACTGTAACATTTGGGTGCATCATTAGACCCAAGTAAAATATTTTTCTCTTTCGGCCCACTGTGATTATCCTTTTTGGGCCACACCAATTTGCCTAGGCCCATTCCATGTCCCTTCTTTTTAGCATTTCTTCTGTCTATCGACACGCTTCGTCTCACCCATCCCTTGCGACTCCATAGGTTTGCCCAAAAGCGCTTCCACGTTGTCGGATTGACACACCCTGTGTTCCCTCAGTGTTGGGACCTCCTTTATATCCTTTCCTCCTTCCTTTTGATTTGTAGGGCAATATCCTTCTAATCTTTTATCGTTCTGGCTCATTAGGTTGCATTGTTTTTGTTTGTTTACAATTTTGGGATATTTTTGGAAGATAAGTTCTTTTTCACATTGACTTGCTGTATCGTCAGTTCAGTTTCAGTCAAAGGAGTGTACGTGTTTCTGAAAAACAGTGCCTGTTAAGAAAGGTGAAGGTTTATTTCGTGTATCTACATATACAAATGTATTTGAAAATAATTTTGGCATTTTAGTCTCTATTTGGGCTTGAAATTGCAGATTTACAGGGTGTGCCTGAGTTCTTCTACAAAAATGAAGAAGATGATAGCTCTAGGGTTTGAGGGTTCAGCCAACAAGATTGGTGTTGGGGTTGTCACCTTAGATGGCACAATTTTGTCAAACCCACGCCACACATACATTACCCCTCCAGGCCAAGGGTTCCTTCCCCGCGAAACTGCACAACACCATCTCCAACACATTCTCCCGCTGATTAAATCTGCTCTGGAAACTGCCCAAATAACGCCCAAGGAAATTGATTGCCTTTGTTACACCAAGGGTCCTGGCATGGGAGCACCATTACAAGTTGCTGCCATTGTTGTTAGGGTTCTTTCACAGCTTTGGAAGAAGCCCATTGTTGCAGTTAATCATTGCGTTGCACATATTGAGATGGGAAGGATTGTGACAGGTGCAGATGATCCTGTTGTGTTGTATGTCAGTGGTGGGAACACACAGGTAATTGCATACAGTGAAGGGAGGTATCGAATCTTTGGAGAGACCATTGATATCGCTGTTGGAAATTGCTTGGATCGGTTCGCCAGGGTATTAACACTCTCCAATGACCCAAGCCCTGGATATAACATTGAGCAGGTATTTGAATGTGGTATGTTTTGTTCCATTGAATCAGTAGAGGTTGAAATTGGCATTCATGCTTTCTTTTCTTTTTCTGTGGAATCCTTTTAAGTTGTTATCTTATCAAGATTTCCTTTCTTTTTCCAAGAAATCTGAGAACTAGCTGTTCTTACTTGTTACTATGTTGGAGTTTAACTTGGGCTGGACTGAATTTGATTTCTTAATCATAAAGACGCAACAATCTGGCAACAAGAGAGATTTAACATGCAAGGTCTGAAAAAGGATAATTCTAATATTTGACCTTATATGATTCAGCATTTTCTTCTACTAGAGTAGTTCAGAAAAATCTTATTGTGACCCCAAAAAGAAAACGAAACAGGAAAAGTGTATCATATGGGAGCTAGTGGCATTTATTTAGACAGAAGGTGAAATGGCTTCCCTCTTCCTTTTTGCGTAAGTGGCCTCTAGTTTTAGAGAAGAGGTTGAGTTGCCATATTTTGTATGATCTATTTCACATGGTACCTGTTCATAGATCTTATTAAAATTGAAGAAATCTGATTTTGAGTTTTCTTCCCGCTTGCATTGTGAGAATGTTGGTTGTTAATTTCTGTACTTTTTTTTATGAACTTTTTTTAAATTTAAAATGCTGCCAATATGATTTCTATATATTATATTGTGGGTGGCCTATTGCATTCCTGTATATGGTGAATCAATTTGAAGTATGTGAACCCATCATGGTTGGGTAGTTGATTATCTTTTTAATACATTTTTAGTTCCATAATGTTTACAGGCGGTTTCAAACTCATAGTCATCTCTATAAACTAGAGTCATATAGTTTGCCAAATTTTAGGGTGATCAGGTGATGCAGTCAATCTTATTGCACTGAATGGGCATAAGAAATCCATATGTAATAACTCTTGAAGTTGAATTATCATCATCGTTAGTGTCATCATTATTACCACTATTATGCTTATTGTTTGATTTGAGCTACGTTTCTATCCCGTGCTTTGGTTGAATATTTTGTGGAAGTGCTTCCATCATGACTTGTGTGATTCCTTCCCCTCCCAGCTTGCAAAGAAAGGAGAACAGTATATAGACCTTCCTTATGCTGTGAAAGGGATGGATGTGTCTTTTAGTGGAATTTTGAGCTACATTGAAGCCTCTGCTGTGGAGAAGCTCAAGAATAGCGAGTGCACCCCTGCAGATCTATGCTACTCACTCCAGGTAAACTTTGGAATCAAAGCTATTTTGATGGGAAAATAGGTTTTAGCAAATGGGACTTATCAGGAAAAAAGAGCGACAAAGAATTTCCAATTTAATAAACTCTCTACAAGCAAAAGAGGAAGAATGATGACTGTAATGATGGACTACTTACATGATTTATTTAATTTTATTAATTTGGTTCAGGAAAATGTGTTTGCAATGCTTGTGGAGATAACGGAGCGTGCAATGGCACATTGTGACAAGAAAGATGTCCTTATTGTTGGCGGTGTAGGTTGCAACGAACGCTTGCAAGAGATGATGAGAATTATGTGCTCTGAACGGGGTGGAAGGTTGTTTGCAACTGATGATAGGTATTGTATTGATAACGGTGCCATGATTGCTTATACTGGTCTTCTTGCTTTTGCTCATGGTGCATCAACCCCGTTTGAGGAATCGACTTTTACGCAACGGTTCCGAACTGATGAAGTGGAAGCAATCTGGAGACTAAAAGAGGAGTCAGAAAAACTTAAACGGGTTCATGGATGAGACTACCTAAATCTTATAATTCTTGAGGTATGGTGTTTCTTGTACAGAAATAATTGACACTTGGGAAGATATTTGCATGAGTAATTAGCTTTGAGTTTCCTACCATTGAACTATGTAAAGACTGTTTAGTATGATTGTCTAAGCCTTTGCCTAAGGAATACATCGTTCATATTCATTTTTATATCTTTTCCTGCTTTAAGCACCTAAGGAGTACTTATCTTGTCCATGCCTGTAATTTTTCTTCTTTTTATCAATAAAGTTTGTCTTTGTGTTTCTCTTCCCAAAAGGAAAATCCAATTAAATAACACTAAAAGACACAAATCAAAATAACAGTATGTTAATGTTTGTGTGTGTTTTTCTGCGTATGTCTATATGTGTATGCATGTATATAAGCTTCTGTCCTGCTGCTCCTGCATCAAACTTCATATTGAAAACAGCTGCAAAGCCAGATTAGGAACTCAAATTAGTCTGTCACACGGCCTATTTCTTCATTCCACATGAGTTGTGAAGTACTTCACATAACTTCCTCATAGAGGATTGTTTGATGACTGAGGAAGAAAAATGGTTAGATTAGAGGACAATATTTATTTTTCTCCCTTACACTTGAAAGATAGTTTGAAGAGATCTTTCTTTTCCTTAAACGAATGTTAAAAAAATATATATGTGAAATTAAATCCTCTTTGCCTTGCTTACAATGTTTTCATGTTTTCCAATTGACAGGTTCAAGCCTGTATGCATCAACCTCAATTCGATCTCTATTTCGCTCTGTAGATTAATGTATTGTTTTTTATTAGGTTTATCAGGCAAGGCTAAAGTCCTTTCAAGCCTTATTGCGTTGTTTGGAATGATTTTCCGAGGCCAAGAAGCACATAATATTATTAACTTTGAATCACTGAGATTCAGTGTATTGATACTGTTTTGTTGGGCTTTAGCTCGTACTACGGTTGTACTTTGAACTTGAATATATTACAGGTACTTTTGAATATTTTAGTTTGCAAGAATTCTTACTACAATTTCTTCTATTTTCTGCAAATTTAAGTTAAAATTAGTGACAGATGTATTATCAAATTCACCAAAATTAGATCAATAAACAGTAAACTCTTCCAAAATGGAGCTCTGAATGTATTCTCCTAATCGATTCTAGGTCTATACGAGAAACCTCGTGCAACGAGTCCTTTTTTTGTTTGTTTTTATCATCTCAAAATTTCATTTTTCTCATTACGTTTATGTACGAGCCCCTACTTATATCCATCATTTGAATTGAATGTTTTAAAATGCCTACACGGGTAAATTAAGTATGAAACTAAATAACTTATATCCATCAATTGAATTAAATGTTTTAAAATGCCTACACGAGTAAATTAAGTATGAAATTAACTAGATTAATTGGGTTTGATTGAAATAATAGAAAATCTTTTTCTTTTTTTTTTAGCCTTTAATTATTTTCAACAGTTTAAGCATTCATACGATCTAATTCCACTCTCCAACATTGATAAAAATACTAATTTCTGGCTCGGGAATGAAGAAATAATCGAAGGCATGACATGTGCAGTGATGATGTTCAGACCACCCAAAAAAAAAAAAAAAAAAACCTTCATAAAATCAGCAACCCAGATAGTAAGTGTGCTTCTTGTTTTCTAACCATTTTTCTTTCAACCTGTAATCAAATAGCAAAACTCATCTAGGAGTGAGGGGGGGAGAGAGAGAGGTTGTCGCCGGTCGTAGCTATCAAGCTGATACGCGTCGAGTACGCGTATTTCACTCGTGGAATACGCGTATTTCACTCGTGGAATAGAATACGCGTATTTCACTCGTGGAATAGAATACGCGTATTTCACTCGTGGAATACGCGTATTCCATGCGTATTCTACGCGTCGAAAGTACATATATATACATCTTTGAGCATCAAACCCGAGTTCAATTTTCTTCGATTTGATCTCTGAGAATACATTACGATTCCGCTTTGGGCTAACAATTGAGGTGGAATTGATTGATCATCGGTGAGTGTGGGCAGACGAAGAAACCAATCGAAAGCCTCAGCTGAATGCTTTGTTCGGAGGCAATTTAGGTCCCCTCGTATCGATAATTCGGTTAGTTAAACTCAGTTTTTTTGTGTGTACATTTTTCTGCTAAAATTTTGAATTGACAAGATCTGAGCCCTATCTGCGTTTCTATTGCCTTTAGTGAAATTTGATTTCATTTAGGGTTTCTACGGGAGCTTAGTTGGTTTTTGAAGTTTATATATGCTTTTGGTTGTGTTTCAATTATACTGATTTTCGACTGCTCTCTCTGTTTATTTATTTGTGTCTCTCATATTCTCTGTTTTTTTTGTTTTTTTTTTAAGTTTGAATTCTTAGGGTTTCTACAGGATCTTAGTTGGTTTTTGAAGTTTGCATATGATTTTGGTTGTTCTGAAGGAAAATCTGCTTCAATTATACTGATTTTTGACTGCTCTCTCTCCCTGTTTATTTGTCCTTGTCTCTCTTATTCTCTGTTTTTTAATTTTTAATTTTTGGGTTTCATATTTGCAAATGTAACAATGAGTACCTTGAGGTCACAGTCTAGGTGGTGCCCTCTTGAACAACAGCTTCTTCAGAAAAGGAATTCCCGAGAAAATTGGGACCGGTTCATACCAAACCGGTCCGCCATGGACTTTGATTATGCATTTTACATGCTTACTCATCAAGGTAGTAGTACTAGGAAAGGTAAGGAAAACCCACCTAGATATGGAGTAGGCTATAGGAAGCAGTTGGCTGAGGCCATGAACATGAACCGCAGTAGAATTCTTGCTTTCAAGAACAAGACTCCTCCCCCTGTAGAGCTCTTCCCAAGCAACTTCTCTTCAGATAAACCTACTGAATCAAACCCCCCAAAGGCACGAAGAAGATATATTTCTCAAAGTGCAGACAGAACACTTGATGCTCCCGACCTTATAGATGATTACTACCTTAATTTGTTGGATTGGGGAAGCTCCAATGTTCTTGCAATAGCTCTTGCAAACAAAGTTTATTTGTGGGATGCTACAGATGATTCTACTTGGGAACTGGCCACATTTGAGGATGAAAGGGGACCTGTTACCAGCGTCAACTGGGCTATTGATGGACGCCAGATTGCCATTGGACTGAACAATTCCGAAGTAGAGCTATGGGATACAGCTGCCAGTTCTCATGTGATAACCTTGAGAGGTTGCCACCTATCGGGAGTAGGCTCACTGGCATGGAACAATCACATTCTTACAACTGGAGGAATGGATGGCCGCATCGTTAACAATGATGTAAGAATTGGATCCCACATTGTTGTTGAGACATACAGAGGACATGAGCAAGAGGTTTGTGGGCTTAAATGGTCGGCTTCAGGCCAGCAATTAGCAAGTGGAGGAAATGATAACCTGCTCCATATATGGGACAACAGATCATATTCACGAACACGGTGGCTTCACAGGCTTCAAGACCATACAGCTGCTGTAAAAGCCCTTGCTTGGTGTCCTTTCCAGAGAAATTTGCTAGCTTCTGGTGGAGGTGGGAATGATGATGGGTGCATAAAGTTCTGGAACACTCACACAGGTGCATGCCTGAACTCTGTTGACACTGGCTCTGAGGTTTGTGCTTTGCTGTGGAATATGAATGAACGAGAGCTGCTTAGCGCACATGGGTTTTCTCAGAATCAGCTTACTCTTTGGAAATACCCATCAATGTTTAGAATTGCAGAACTCACTGGTCATACTTCTACAGTCCTTTATATGGCTCAGAGCCCAAATGGTTGCACAGTAGCATCAGCAGCTCATGAAACACTGAAGTTATGGAATGTTTTTGGAGACCCTAAGGAGGTTAAACCAGCTCCCAAAGCTGATCCTGAGCCTTTTGCCTATTTGAATCGTATCCACTGATCAAACTTTGCCAGTTCCATGGAAATTAAGCCACCGAGAATATATTGCAGACAAGGTTCATAAAAAGTATTTGTGAGTCGAATATTTTGGACTTTGTTTGAATTTCCTTTTGATTTACACAGTGTGCCTTCTACAAGAATGAAGAAGATGATAGCTCTAGGGTTTGAGGGTTCAGCCAACAAGATTGGTGTTGGGGTAACAATTTTGTCGAGGTGTTGGGGTAACAATTTTGTCGAACTCGCTCAACGCATACATTACCCCTCACGGCCAAGGGTTCCTTCCCTCGAAACTGCACCGCACCATCTCCAACACATTCACCCGCTGATTAAATCTGCTTTGGAAACTGCCCAAATAACGCCCAAGGAAATTGATTGCCTTTGTTACACCAAGGGTCCTGGCATGGGAGCACCATTACAAGTTGCTGCCATTGTTGTTGGGGTTCTTTCACAGCTTTGGAAGAAGCCCATTGTTGCAGTTAATCATTGCAGTGCACATATTGAGATGGGAAGGATTGTGACAGGTGCATATGATCCTGTTGTGTTGTATGTCAGTGTGGGAACACACAGGTAATTGCATATAGTGACGGGAGGTGTCGAATCTTTGGAGAGACCATTGATATGCTGTTGGAAGTTGCTTGCCACATTCGACAGGGTACTAACACTCTCCAATGATCCAAGCCCTGGATATAACATTGAGCAGGTATTTGAATGTGGTATGTTTTGTTCCATTGAAAGAGTAGAAGTTGAAATTGGGCATTCATGCTTTTTTTTTTTTTTTTTTTTTTTTTTTTGTGGAATCCTTTTAAGATATTATCATAAAGATGCAACAATCTAAGCAAGAAGAGAGATTTAACATGCAAGGTCTGAAAAATGATAATTCTGATATCTGAACTTATATCATAAAGATGCAACAATCTAAGCAAGAAGAGAGATTTAACATGCAAGGTCGGAAAAATGATAATTCTGATATCTGAACTTATATGATTCATCATTTTCTTCTACTAGAGCAGTTCAGTCAAATCTTATTTAAGGTGAAATGGTCCTCTTCCTTTTTGCCTAAGGTGGCCTCTAGTTTTAGAAAAAGGATTCAGTTGCCATATATTTCACATGGTAACTGTTCATAGATCTTATTAAAATTGAAGAAATCTGATTTGGAGTTTTCTTCCCACTTGCATTTGAGACTGTTTGTTAATTTCTTGTACTTTTTTTAAACTTTTCTGAAATTTAAAATGCTGCCAATATGTTCTGTTTTGGTCTGTATATGGTGAATTTGAAATGTATGAATCCATGATGGTCGGGAGTTGATTTTTTAATTATTTATAAATACATGTATAGTTCCACAACACAAGATATAAAGTGATAATCACAGTTTCTCTAATTTGGGTTCGTTGATTGCTTTAATTTTAGTACTGATTTCAAGTTGATGACTAATGAGGTACAATTTCTTACCTCCTTCCTATTTACAAGATTAGATATGAGCAATCTTTTCATAAAACAGACTTTGGTATATGTTAACAATTTTGAACTTTAAATGACGGTGTGTGCAGCAGCAGCTAGTTGTTTTAGCTGTATGATAAAAGTTGTAGCCATTGAACCTCATTATGAAGATTGCAGCCATTACCAATTTACCTGGTGTAGAAGAAGCTTGATTCTGCTGGTCTTTAATTTACTTGATGCATCAATTCAATGAAACAATTATCGGAATACATGAACAAATTGTATTACTTGAATTCTTCTGTTGGATTTTTGTTTGGGTTGAAAGTTCCTTTTTATTCTTGATTTGCATGTGGTTGTTCTTGATTCACTGCTAACTCATAGCCTAGTGATAATTCTCTTCCGAATAAAAAGAAACAAAAGAGAGAGAATGGCATCAGAAAGATGACCAACAATGGCAAAACCAGACTAATTCAATATCTTGAATTTGAAGCCTTTTCCAGCATTTTATTTGTGAACTATTTCAAACATTATTGTGTATAATTATCCCAACATTTAGGAGGAACCAGTAGGGGGATGCGTATGTTCAGACTTTCTATATAGCAAGGGTGTCTTACTTTTCCTATAGAATAAACTTGAATGTTTGATAATTACAAGTTACTTTATGCGTAGTTTAGCTCTCGTTGTAAGAAATAATATATTAAGGTTGTAGTAAATGCGCATTGTTAATGGCATGTTTTCATAGAACACATTTTGTGTGGCCTGATAACTACTGTACACACCAAACGGTGGAACAAGCCTAAAAACTATTTTTTGGTTACCTTAATACCCATTATTCCCAAACACTACGACGGGAGTCAGTAAATCCCATATCCTTGAATGAGCTTAGGAATGACCTTTTGTAAAAATCCATTTTAGGAACTAAAGGAATGCTAATAAAAGTGGTTTTTGGCAATATTTAGGCACTTCTTACAATTTACGTTAGAAAGATCCCTAGTGCATTCAACTGAACCAAAAAGCCAAATCTTCTTAAATAATTGTAGCATCCGAGTAGCTTACAAAGATGTAAGAGCAACCTTTGAACTTGACTGGGTAAACAACGTATAAACTATTGTTTGTTAATTCAGAGTTTACAGAAAGATAAATAAGGTAAGTTAGACTTTGTCCTAATTCTCTACTAATTATATAATTATCGCAACAATCACTACCCAAATGCAAAGAAAAGGAACTGATGATCTCACTTTTTATCTGGGATAAATCGCCCACGGTATCAGGGTAGCGTTAGCACCATATCCCACAATGGGGAATTTATTCACCTCCAGCACCCTCCAAATGCTTCAACTGGTACCCAACTAAAGCAGATTCTAAATAAAATGAAAAGAAAATATATTATTGATCAGGTAAAGATTAATTTATTCGCGATGCTTTTATTCATTGGCTATGTGCTTAACCGAACAACAGTACATAGGGACAACCTAGGTGCAACTTCTCATATTCTCCACTAGAGAAACTGAGTTAGTAGTCCACTTAAATTGAATAATAATGATACGTCATCTTCTCTACGTCAAGAGAAATTAAATTAGCAGTCCACTTAAATTGATTAATAATTTTTTAGGCTTAGTATCACAGAACGTCCCTAATATATTTTTTTCTAGGAGTCACAAAACATCACTAACGGAGTTTGATAGAACCTAACAGCAGGGACCATTTGTGATCACACATACGAACCTTGAGGACCATGAATGACCAAAATAGAGACGTTTTTTTATATTAAAACCCAATTTTTTATTGAGGAAATTAATAGATGCTTCCACACTGTCATGCCCACTAAGACTGCTATATATGCAAGGGGCACATTACTTAATTCTCAAGTAAGATCACAAAGTACTTCAAATAAAATTCAAGGATATATTTTCTATGGCGAAGATCGGAGGTGTAGTCATGGAGAAAATTGGTGAAGCTTCTCAATGGATTGCATCCAAAATCAAGGATTTTCTTCAGTATTTGTCAAACAAAGCGACGGAGCTTCTCAACGTAGCAAGGCGGTTTTTCGACAATTTTTCGGAGGAATTCAAAGAAGCCCTTGTGAAATCTAAGTGCGTTATTGACGACACTATAGCGAAAGCAACGGAGCTGATGAGTAAATGGACGGATGCGGCCTGTAATTCGATCGTCCAATTGAAGAATTTGGTAGCTTCAATGCTGAAGCTGATGCTAGACCTTCTTCATAGTGGCCTGAAGAGATTTCTTAGTTTGATGCAAGAATTGGTGAGAAAAACAAAAACCAAGTGTGTGTTGTTTACTGCGAGTGGGGAGTTAAGAGACCTAATCTGTCTGGCGAAAGGGCTTTTAGAGTTGCTTAATATGTTGGTTATGAAGCCAAGTGATTTAGCTTATGTTGTCTATGAAGCTGTTGTGCTCTACATAAAGAACCCTCAAATGACCCCTGCCGAAATGAAGTATGGGAATATATTCAAGACTTTCCCGGAGGATCAAAGGAAGGCTATTGTTTTTCTTTATACTTCGATCAAATTCGTGCTTAGCCCTTTTTGAGAAAAATATTTAAGTTATAAAATAATGAGTTCTCACTCTGAGTTGGTTTATGGAATGCATTATAGTTTAATGGAGTTCTTAGAGCCTTCTTTTTTTTTTCTGTTTGGTATTATTTCTAGCTAGCTAGGATCTACCATCTCATGTAGTTTAAGGGACATTTTGGAAAAGACCGAAGGAGAGAGAAATATTTTTAAAAGAATCCAAAATGAACAAAAATGCCCTTATTATTTTTGGATTTCCTAATGAATCCTTTACATTTGCATGTCTTTGGTTTGAAAGTTGATGAGTTTTTCTGTCTTTTTCGGAAAAATTTTGGCTTTTTCCAAAAGTGAAAGTTTTTCTGTGGCTAAAATCTAAAGTTACTTTTAAAATAATAAATATTTTCTCAACCTTGTAACCGAAAGAAAATAATTTACTGGCTTATCTAATAATTGTTTTTTTTAGTTGTTAATTTTTACAGTTTTTTTTTAAATTAATGATAGACTGTTTTATAAAATAAAAAGTAAATATTAAAAATAATGGTAATTATTTTCTGAAATTTAATGAGGGTAGAAGAAACATAAAATAGGGAAAATAAAGTTTTGTAAAGTACAATTTGCCTTGTATTTTTTTTATTTCATTACAAGCGAGGGGAATTTTTCACACACACAATTATGATGTCATTGACGTATTTTTTTATTAATACAAAAAGTAGACTGAACTAGGGATAGGCATGGTCCGGTCTGGTCCGATTTCCACCTCACATGTCACGCCCTAGAAACTCAGTCACATGCCTAGAGAATACAACGCCCAATCGCCAGTGCGTCATACTCCCAAGTATTCCATAAACACGTTAAGGGAGAGGGTGGTCAAATCCCGATTGGTCTCAGCCGTGGGGGTGGTCAGACAGTAGAGATAACCGGCCACACAGTTGCCAGTTTTGCGTGCATCTCAAGGGAGAGGGTCGGGGAAGAGAGAGAGAGATGTGAAGTGAGAAAATAGGTTGGGTTTTTAAAAATTCAACTTCAAAGAAATTACGGTTGTACCATTGCACTTCCGTTGACCATAACTTTTTCATTAAAACTCCTATTTGAGACCACTACGTGTCTACAAACTCGTATTGACAAGCTCAATGCAACGGTGCTACTCAATTTCCCAAAATTCTTTTGGATTAAAAAGTGACTAGAGTGACCCTACCCCAAGGGCAAAATTGTAATTTCAAAAAAAGAATTAAATTGAATAAAACAATTAAATTGGATCAGGGACGTTACATGTAGAGGGCCAAAAGTTGGTTCTCCGAAATAGAGAGCCAAGTAGGGAGTCTGCTGATGGAGAATTTTCCTTCTTTTTAGCCAAAGTAGCTAGGGATGAGAGAATAGAAAAGTCTGCTGGAGATGCTCTAAGTATAGTTGGATCCCATTTCATCTTAAAAACCAAAATCATAATATACAACATAAATAGATGTTTCACTTACTTACAATAAATCAAGGATGCTCATACAACCTTTTAAAACCAAAATTTCAAATATCCAGTAACATTCTTTTAATGAACGATCATTGCAGGCCAACTACCCATAAGACCAATTTATGCAACAAAGGTGGCACGCTAGCGAGAGTGTCCATTTCAAAGGTTATAACACATAGACTATCCTCACCTAATGGATCTTGGAATAGTTAGTCCGTCGTACAGTAGCCTTCAGAGGTTTAGGGAATCAAAACTCAAGGTGGTCGCTATGCACCTCTTCACTCTGAGGTCATCCGGAACACCGTTAACGCACGAATCCGGTACACATCACATAATAAAACCACATAACAATGGCATCCAAATTTCATGCAAACGTAACTACTACTTCATACATACAATAAAATACAAGTCTCGGTTTAATGGTCCCCCTACCGAGAGTCCAATGATGTTGCTGGTCCCACAAGGTTCATCCACAACAACAACGTTGTCAACACCACGCTTGAGTAAAAGAATTTCCTAGTCCACAATAAAACACATTTTACTATATAATCCTTATATAGTAACCAAGTATTCACAAATTCCTCTTTTAACTTCCTTTTATTACTTCTTAGATCCTTGAGACTTTTGTAATATCACTTAGGTCCTCAATTAAACAAGAATTTCACTTCTGTCCCACTAAAATCCTTACCTCAATCCTCTGTATTGATCTAAAATGAACAATATGAAGGCTTCCAAAAAGAAAAGCTTGTTTCAGTTGCACTACATTCGAGAGGCCTAAACTTGTTGGATGGACACGATTTTTGGATATGTTGTAGAAAACAGAAAAACAGAGCAACATTCAGGAAGGAAACGTTGCAATCTGAGTACGATAAATTGACATGCAAGAGTGAGTAAGGTGTTGTATAGTCAAAATAATAGATAGATGACTAGCTAACCTTGAACAAGGTTTTGGTTGGTTAGAGAACTCCAATGGCTATGAAATTTGTATATGTTATATTTGTCTAACTGAGGAACAATGTTTATGAAGAACGATTTGTCGGATGAGCAATAGAAATTGATATGCAAAGGAGAATCCCAGGCTACATAAACACAAGAGATCAGGATGAACAGGTTACACTTAGATATGTCTTGAGATGGCTATATTTCTTGGATGAAGCTCACCTTTTCATATATGATAGCCAAGATATAGATAAACAACTTTAATGAAGGGAATGAAGCCATTAGATAAGGGGAAGGCCACATGCAAGAGTGAATAAGTTCACACTAGTGTGGAACTAGTAGACAGGAAGAAAGAGAAGACTAGTCTCACCTTGAACACGATTTCAGGTAGATAGAAATCTCCAATTACCTTGAGTGTTGGATATTTCATAGCTCTCTAATGGGGGAACACATTTGATGAAGGCTACTTCACCAAATGAGCAGTGGAAATAGCCATGCAAGGCCAAACCCGAGACTTCAGTAAAAACTCGGACCAAGACAAACAACTTGTACTGAAACAGACTTGGAGATGTCTAGATTGCTTAGTTTGTCTTAATGTTTGATTTCGTCTAGTAGACAAGCAGATGAACATGTTTGAAGAAGGAAGTATTTTGATTTGAGCTTAGGAGAGATGGGTTTTAAAGGGATAACACTATTTTTCTATCCCCGACCAATCACATACTACTATGTGAAAAAATTATAATGTGTGGCATATCGTGATTGACCGAGAATAGCAAAATAATAGAATTCCTGTTTCATGTAAGTGTTTCTCGTTTGGAAGTCTGTGAGGAGTTTGAGAGAGTTTTCTTTGGGAAATGGAAGGAATAATTGTGTGGGAGTTACTAAATGAACTAACCAGCGTGGGAAACATAATACACAGCTGGGAAAACATGAGGAGCATGCTTGGGAGACAAATGGACTAAAATAATGATGATGGAAGTTGACGTGGCGTTGGATGAGGGACTTTAGGTGTAGGATATTTGCTGCCTAACCATAAAATCTCTCTATTTATCACTGAATTACACATTCTCTTTTCCATTCAATTTTAAGCCTGATATTTAATTCAAAATCAAGCTTAAAATTATCTCTTGAAAATTCAATACAGCCACAGAAAAATCACAACTTATTTTCTAAGCACCTCAAAAACACATTTGGGTTTCAAATCACAACAAAACCGGTACTATTTAACTAATGCGTTTTGGTCCAATTTTGGTGAAAAAAATTTATAAAACTGGTCGGTTTAGTTTAAACCGGTTCCTGTTTAGTTTCTAGTTTTTTCAATTTTGGATCCGATTTTTTTTAATTATTCTAAAATTATGTTGTTTTACAAATTCCAACAAATTTAAAAAATTAAAAAAGATATATATATAAAGATAAATAGCTGGTCCGATTCAATTTAATTTTGTAAGGTATGAAACCGATATGGGAATCGGTTTGAACCGGTCCGATCCGATTCTGTGTTGGTTTGTTGACTTTTTAGTCAACACAGTGTTTACTCCGGTTTTCCAGTCTCGATACCTACCCCTAGTATGAACTAGAAAAGGGAGTGGTTTTTCAATAGAAAGACTTTCGTGAAACGGAGATAGCACACGAGTGATAACACTTTCGCCGTTGCAACTAAGGGCCCGTTTGATAGCCATTTTAATTTTAATTTTTAGTTTTCATTTTTTTGTGTTAGAGTAAGAGGAAAATGAGAGTGAGAATGAGAGTGACGATAAGATTGAGAGGGGAGGATGGGAGGGAGGGGTAACAAAAATAAAAACAAAAACTTAAAAGTGAAAACAATTTCAAATAGATTTCAGTTTTTTATTTTTGTTTTCACTTTTGTTACTCCTCTCTTCCATCTTCCCCCTTAATCTTCCATCTCAATCTCATTTTCACTCCGTTCTCCTTCTTTTCTCTCTATATTTTAGCAAAAAAACAAAAAACAAAAAAGAAAAAAAAATCAAACAAGTGTTTTTTTTTTCCTTTTCTTTTTTCAAACACACCATGAATTAGAACTTGAGACTGAGAGGAATAATCTGCAAATAACAATTTGCCTTTTAAGTTGGCCTGACGTGGTCTATTTTTTCGAAAAAGATAAAGATAAAACAAAGCACTCACATTTTGAAGCTTTTACGAGCCAACGGAATTTCCACTTCCGACCGGAAAACGAAGATCTACTTAGCTTGCTCGAATCAAGTAAGCGCTCGATTCCTAATCATAAAACGAAGAATACCCATTTGTTCTGGCTCACTCTTACTGAAACCCTCCATATTTTTTTGGCCCTTTATGGTCAGTTTGTTACCTTGTCAGTTTTGCAAGTTCATATCTAAAGACTGAATCTGGATCAAAATTTGGTTAAATTCTAATTGGTTTGAATTTTTTGGGCTTTCCTGTTGTTTTATTTCATAATTCGGTTCCCATTTCATGCGTTTATTTTTCTTTTTTGCACTGGGATTGAAGAACGTTAGTTGGCTGCTGCTTTGTCACTGTCAAATGCGCAAAATTTGTAGTTCTATTAATGGTTTAGCTGCTACTGTCTCTCTTTTATTGGGTGTGGGATGTAATTTAGTTTGCAAGGGCTGAAAAGTTAGATTTGTCATGGAATTTTATAGCGTATATAGTGTTTATGAGTATGTATTTCTATTGTGTTCACCACCTGTTTGATAAAATAACTAAGAAACGACATGTTTTATTTGGTTTATAACAATTGAATAAAAACAGGAACAAGCTTGTTTTGGTTAGTTAGAAATTAGAATCATACAATCATAAACGGGGAATCTCACCCATTTCCTCAAGTTGCCTGTTGTTTCAACCCAAAAGATAGTCTTTATTCTTTTGTTAAACAGTTTATCGGTTGTGAATTTTGGGCTTTGCAAATAAATAACAGAAAATGTCTGGCAGTGGATTCAGATGAGGGGGCTAGAGCAGTGGAGAGTTCTTCCTCACAGGCACTGGTTTTATATGAAGCAGATTCCATTTTGGAACCTTATGAGGGTATGGAATTTGAATCTGAAGATGCCGCCAAGATATTTTATGATGAGTATGCACGACGAGTTGGATTTGTCATGCGTGTGATGTCATGCCGTCGATCCGAGAGAGATGGTAGGATTCTTGCCCGTCGACTTGGGTGTAATAAGGAAGGCCACTGTGTTAGTATTCGAGGTAAATTTGGGCCAGTTCGAAAACCACGAGCGAGTACAAGGGAAGGTTGTAAGGCAATGATTCATGTGAAGTATGATAAATCCAGTAAATGGGTGATTACCAAATTCATAAAGGATCATAATCATCCACTTGTGGTGTCCCCACGTGAAGCTCGTCAAACAATGGTGAGTATTTTTCTCATATTTAGTAACATTCAATAATTCCTATAAATAATTAAACTTCCAGTGTCCGGGGGTTATTAATTTTCCAGGTGGTGCACATTTTAAGTTGTGAGAAGTTGCACTTACACTCTCCTTTTAGAAACACTTCTTGTATTTGTATCCTGAGTGTTCCTTCAGAAATAGAAAAATATATTGTACTCCTTATTGAGGTTATGGTAGTGTTTTTCCCATGTGGCTCTTAAATTCTAATTTTGCTTGCTTCTAATAAGATACCCTGCAAAATTTGATGAGTATCAATAATTTTAGGAAAAAGAAAATTAAGTAATGTGTTATAATTTCTTTCTTACAGCATATCTGTAGCTAGAAACTGCTAACAATCCCTTTTTAAATATGAAGATAAAAAAAATAGTGATATTATCCTTACCGACAATGTGAAAGCCAATAGTAAACTGCATCATCTTTGAGGTGTATTATTTAAATTTATTTTATATTTCAATAAGGGCTTCTTC
Organism: Prunus dulcis; assembly: GCF_902201215.1. Lineage (NCBI taxonomy): Eukaryota > Viridiplantae > Streptophyta > Magnoliopsida > Rosales > Rosaceae > Prunus > Prunus dulcis. The sequence continues at coordinate 17,665,839 of NC_047650.1, read as the reverse complement.
AGGAGGTAAAATTTGGTTCAGGCAACCCTACTGGCTGTTTATAGCAGGCAAGTAGTAAAATACAGCTCAGACTAGGAACCTTTTTTGTATTACCTTTGAAGACAAGTTGATGAATATGTTGTATTGATCCCAAATTAGGTCTAAAGTTTCTGTACTCTAGGTGATATCGTTTATAGTCTCTATATTCAAGCATCAGGTATGATCTAAGTCATGTCTTTTGTGTGTTGTGCTTTCTTCTGTAGGATGAGAAGGATAAGAAAATTCAAGAATTAACTGCAGAGCTTCGGAATAAGAAACGGTTGTGCACAACATATCAGGAACAGCTAACAGCATTTACGAAAATTGTTGAAGAGTATAGTGACCAGCTATCGAAAAAAGTTCAAAATGTTGTAAGCAATCTTAAAGAATTTGAGTCCATAGATCGGGAGCTTTCGCAACATAGATAGCCTCTGCATTGAGAGTGAGTAATTTGGCATGGTCTTTCAAAATTGTTTAGTTTTTTACTTGGTTTCTTTTAAAATTTGTGTTCCCAATTTTATCAATTAGGTTGTCGGAATTGATAGATACCGGCAATAACCTCTTTTGGAAAAGCAACCAACAAAAAGTACAATAGAATTTGGGGAAAAAATTAGCATACTCCCCTGAGTTGTTACCCTTGTTTCAAATTGCCTGCTGAATTTTCAATTTGGTTTTCAACCCCCTTAAACTTTCAAAATGTTCCAATGTAGCCCCTATTGTCAATTCTGTTACACTTTCTGTTGATTGTAGCCACGTACCAAGCACATGATATGTTTTTTAAGGATATTTTCGTCACTTTGCTTATTTCTTCTTTCTCTTCCTCTACTTCTCTTTCATTTCTCTTTTCTCTCCTTTCTCTCTTTAGTCTGTATCTACAATCTTCTCTGCCAAAAGCTGAATTTATTTTTCTAGAATTGGTTATAAATTCAGTCATGGTTGAATGGTGATGATGCTCGAGTACTAAGATTAGATTTGCCACATGGGCTAGGCTTGTTGACTGTTCCTTTCAGCCAAAATACCAATCAATCATTTTATGCTCAGTAGTCAGTTCCGAGTAATTGTAGTAATCAAGCAAACAGTCAATAACTCAATCAAAATAAAACAATCCAAACCAAAAAAGAACAACCCGAGAGAGAGAGAGAGAGAGAGAGAGAGAGAGAGAGAGAGAGAGAGAGAGAATTGAGAGTCAAGGGTGCAATATGGTACAAGTTCAATAATTCGGGGGGAATAGCTAAATTTTTCCCTAAAATATGTAGGTTTGAAGTTTATCCGTTTGCTTTGTCTTCTATTATAAGAATTGAAAAATAAATTTGAAAACCTACATCTTTTGGAAGTGTGATCTGATTGACTTATTTCATTTATTGTGAACTCTCAGTGTCGATCCCTGAAATGATGATCTGAAACTGCACTGAATAAACTTTCAAACCATTTAATACATTTAGGGAAAAGTAAAACTAATAAGAGAAATGAAAGAACTAACTTTTTGGTTCCATAGGCTTCCGCGAACAGTTCCTCATTTTAGCCTTCTTGAATGTTAAGGTTCTATGAGCTGTACCTCTTTATGCAATGTCAGCTCAGAATCCTTTGAAATTATAATTGAACTATCATTGCAGAGCTAGGAGTTCTCTCTTAACTGAATGTATATGATTGTTGAAGTTCCATTAATTATGATTGGTTAATGCAATTAATCTTGAATTATGAGTTGAAAAGTTAATAGCACAATTTTCCCTTTATATGAATGCTGATGTGGCAAATGTCTCTTTCTAGTTTCCAAAACTCTCCAATGAGGACAATTAATGGCTGGGCCCATGAGGCTGCCCTTGTAATTGCCTATGTTGCACGGATACAATACAAGATATGCGATATGATACGACAAGTCTACAAAAACTAGGATATGTATATGGTAAGGATACGACAATAAGATAATATATCTATATTTATATGTGAACTGTCTCTTTTTCGTTTAATTATTTATGTTTTCTTTTGTTTTCTTAGTAGCCCCTAACATTCTACAGTACACTCAAGTTCTTTTTATCTTTTTGAAGTAGAAAAACAAGTCCAGAATGTTTTTGAATTAGCCTCACATTTCTGTTTTTCTTTGTCTAAAAAGTTACAGAATATGCCCTCTTGTATTCCCTGCGTATCACTTGATTATTCATCCCGTATCCAAAAGTCAAATGGATACAAATTTCGAGTAGTCATTAAGTAGCAAGAGCGTATCAGTATCAGCTACTCCATTCTTGAAATTTTTGTAGTATCCGTGCTTCATAGGATGCCTTGTTCAGCAATAGCTTAAGTTGCATTTAACGTAGAAACTTTAATTAGCAATTACCATTGATGTAATCCTAACTATATGCGATTCATTTTTTATTTCACATTCAATAGTTGTCTGTACTCCAGACTAGTGTACTTTAATATTGAATAGAACTTAATTTAAAATTTTTGCGATCTTCAAATTTTATACATGTTTTCTGCATGCATATATGGTACTCTGTAGGATCAATAGTAAAGTTTCAGTGTCAGGCAGTGAAGGACAGAACACTTGGGTCTTACCTATTTCTAACATTCATTGGAATGCCTAAATAAGTTTTGTTTATTTGAAAATATATAAATATAAAAGAACTAGTGCAGGGATGTGGTGTGCAAACTTTGACCTGTATACCAATATCCCTAGGGTTGATGGCACTAGTCAAAATCAAGAAGGTTGTTAACCAATTGGGACTGTAATATCACCATATAAGGATGTGCTACACATTGCATCGTTACTAGTTTCATATTATTCTGATATTTGTGGTTCTTTCTTCTTCTTTTTCCTTTTGGGGGAAGTGGCTCTTTCTTCTTTAAGCGATCAATTCTGAAACATATATAAATTATGTTCAATAAATATTGTAGTTCCAAAAATGCACATTAAAATTGGTACTCTTGAGTGAAGGTTCAGTTTTGGACACTGTGTGCCAATTCAGCACTTGAGAGTCCTTTTTGTCCACAAATCATTGCCGTACATTTTTATTTGTGAATATATTTATAGAATATGCACATATATTACCAAAGTGACCCAAGAGAATACTTTGAAGTATGTGATGCTTGCGGTGTAATCAGTATGTGGTGCTTGTGTGTGTGTGTGTGTGTGCACGCGTGCATGTCTGGTTTTCTTCGTATTATTATACTTGACTGGTATGTGTTGATAGTTTGGCAGGCATGCATAAATAATATTTGACCCGGCAATTAGGTTCTTAGTTTCCAAATTTTTCAGTGTGTCACGGTTTTATTTGTGTTTATATATTTGACTGGTATGTGTTGATTCAATTTGGTAGACGTGTGTAAAGAACATTTAACTTGGTGATTAGGTTCTTCGTTTCCGACTTTTTCAGCTTTTGATGTAATGTGCCTTTACTTGTTTCTCTTTTTATTGGCATCTCTTGTGTCTTTACTTTTCAATTAGTCTCTATCTTAAACAACATTCATTGGTATCATCTTCCCTTTTTAACTTTGCTTTATTTTTTCCTTTTGTTTTCTTTCCCCTTTGCATGTTTTTTTAATTGTCTTATTCAATTGATATGAGGCCCAGCTTACCAATTTAATTAACAGGCACATGTTCTATGCTTAGAAATTAAATATTGAGTCTGAGATCCAAAGAATCACTAATCCTTCTTTACGTGACTATTAGTTTCATGCTTATCATAAATAGATTTTTGCAAGTTCACAGCAAGTTACATTTTGTCACAAATGCCACTATGAAGTTTGATAAGAATTTACTGAATCAGCTGTGATCTGATATCTAATTCACTTGCACTCAGCAAGATGATGTCTTTAATAATCTTTTTTCATCATTCCAGTGCAGGCTGCAGCCATAGGAAGAATTAGTGACAGAAATCCAAGATGACTTTGATTATGTAGACATGGAAGCTCTGATGGAGCTATTTTATGTGGTGATCCATCCAGGTTCATAGAGCTATGCACTTTAGTCATTCTGCGTAGCAACTTGAAAGCATTTCCAGGGTCTATGAGCATGTTCTAAATGGTGATAGGTAATATCATAGGGTATTAAGCAGTGCCTAATTGCCTTACACGGGGCACAGATATCTAGACATGGCAGATAAATAGTATCCATTTTGTAGGAGGAATATGCTTGCATTTTATAATTGTGTAAACAAATTCGCCAGTACATATAATCGATACCAGCAGGGATGTGTTTACTTCTCATTTGCTTTTGAAATTGTGCTCGTTGTACTCCACGTAGCTATTTGGAGTTGCCATTCCTTATCATGCTTATTGGTTAGATTGTTTACTTTAGCTATTTCCTAGAGCTCTATATAAACAGAAAAGTTCTCAGCCAAAGTCCTTTAATAAGGTCTCAGCCAATTTTTTTTATATTTTAATTTCTAGTTTGACTAATCTATTATAATGGAATTTAAGTACAGATCCGTAGTTTCTCTCTACGGAGGTACAAAAGTAGCCCATCGTTGTTATACAGCATTTTACAAAGATTTATAGTTTCTAATCATCTCAAATTGTATTCTTGTTACTTAGTTCTTTTACTAATTTTATGTATGGATTTGGTACAATCTTTGTTTTATTGTGTATTAGGACAATATAGTCAATAATAACTAAGACATTACTATGACCAAGAACAAAAAATCCAAGACAGTACAATATGACTTACCAAACGAGACCGAGAATGTAAAAGAGAAAAGGTGCAGAGAAAGTAAGAAATTCCATCATGACCTTTCAATGATTGTCTGTTTATATAGCTGTATTGGAAAGGAAAAGCTAGACCAATTTGACAACTTGGATACATGGTGTATGGTGTGTGCTCACAAATTTCTAATTATTCTATAAGAAAAGAGAGCGCTGTGAAATAACATTTGTCTTGTCATGCCAATAACATTAGTCTAGACTCTTCAAAATATTTATATATATATATATAAATAAAAATACTCATACATTCACAACGCTCCATTCAAAATATTTATAAAAAAATTGGTCTAGAATATTTGTGGTCTTGTTTAATGTAGCTTTGTGAAATAACATTGGTGAAAAAACAAAAAGGCACATGATCGAAAAGTCCTCAAAATACTCATACATCCTAAGCCAGTCTAAAATACTCCAAAATGGCAACAATAGCTTGAAGACACAAAGGACTAAAGATCTATGGCCTTCAAACAGCATACTTCAAGGCAACTGTGGTACTAGTGGCTCAACCACTTATTTTCCTTATTCCGTTTCCTATTTTTAGAGCATTTTCATCCATGGTCTTTTGTCATGGCTTTTGGGTTAAAAAAACCTCTCAACCAATGCATTCTAGCCTAGGCAGGATGTGGGCTCCACCAAGACTGGGCAGGCCCGAAGGCAAGATCAGCCCAAGCTGCTACACAACTTGAAACTCGAACGATTCAATTTTCGGGCCTTTTTGGGTCAACCCGCTATAATTCGTTTCATAAACAGGTAAGTTTCGGATTAACTTGCCAACCCACTAAAATACCTAGGGGTGGCATTTTAAACCGAAAAACCGAAAAACCGCAAAAACCAACCGATATTTTACCGCAATAAAACCGCAATCGCGGTAAACCGAACCGCAATCGCGGTATTAAGAACCGAACTGCATTTGCGGTTGCGGTTGCGGTATTTGATTTTCAAAATTTGCGGTTACCGCAAACCGCAAAGTATAGCCGCACGGCTATACTCTATGAATAATTAAGTGTGTACTACTGATTGGCTTAGAGGATTGTGGATCCTTTTAGAAGCTCTTTGCATCCTAAAATGGTAGAGGCATTAGTGTGTACTAGTGATTGGCTTAGAGCGGACGAATTTTCCTTTTACAAGGAACCAACGGATGATGAGGTTGAATTCTACAAGGAAATGGAAGATATGATGTAAGTAATTAGTTTATTTATGCTAATGTTATTTATGCTTCTTCTTATAATAAAATGTACTAAACTATGTTGTTTTATTTGTAGATAGCATTGGTGCTCAAACAACACAAAGGGGTTCTTCAAATCCACTCACCACCAACACTTGAGTTTGTAACATTGGTGTATTGCATTTTTCCTTTTAGTTTGTAACTTCAATTAAATTTGAATTGGATTTTTCTTTTTGGTTGTAACTTTAATTCATTTTGCTTTTGGTTTGTAACTTTAAAGGATTTGGAATTGGAATGCTTGAGAAGTTTAACTTTAATTGGAATGTTTGGAATTGTAACTTTAATTTTCTTAGGTTGTGAATGCTTGAGAATTGGAATCGATTGTGAATTTATATATGCTTGAGAAATTGAGGTTGTGTATTTATTTATTTAGGTTGTAAATTTATATTTTTGTGAATGCTTGAGAATTTGCGGTTTTAAACCGCAAATTCACGGTAACCGACCGTATTTTTGCGGTTTACCGCAATGCGGTAAACCACAAAACGCGGTCGGTTTGCGGTTTCAAAAATCACCAAACCGCAAATAGTCGGTCGGTTTGCGGTTTGAGTAAAAATTCGCGGTTACCGAACCGCAACCACCCCTAAAAATACCTATGTAATCCGTTTATTAAATGGGTCATGTCAACTTGTGTAATACCAACCAACCCACCAACCCCCTTCTTTGTTTCTTTTTCTTTTTCTTCATTTTTGTTCATTTTTCTCATTTTTTAAAATTTCTTTTATTTATCTTTCTCAATCTTCATACATACAAAGAGGCACAATTTAATCATTATTTTTATATATAAATAAATTGCTAAATGCAATTATTTGTTTAAATGATCGAAAGTTATGTTTTTAATTCGTTTTTTATGACCTTAGTTTGATATGTAGGTCTTTGTTGATTTTTTGTATTTGTTTACTTATTGCCCAATACTCAAGAATGCAAGTGATTCTTTATTATTATTATTATTATTATTATTATTATTATTATTATTATTATTATTTGTTTTTAATTTTTACCGATTACATTTTTAGCTAATTACTAGATGCTACCACATTTTGACCCAAAAAAAGTTATACCATACATATGGGAGAATATAAACTAGAGGCAATTGAAGTCAATTTATTGCAAGGCTTTAGAAAACATTCTTATTTGATTATGATAAGAATTCTATTTTTTGTCAAATTATGATAAGAATCAAATGTAGCAATCTCGATAATTTGTTAAACATGCATTAACGAGATAACTTGTTTAACACGACATGTTTATTAAATGAGTCGATGTTGGATTGAGTATTCTTAACACGTTTATTATCCTGGCTTATGGTAAGGAATTTCGATAATTTACCCTAAAAAATGAAAATAAATATTATTGTTTTGTTATTTAATAAATTTTAGAACGTTGTTGTTTCGTTTTTTTTGTTTTTTTGTTTTTGTATTCTTGAATAAGTTCCTATGATTTACCACGTGTGCGGTTCTTCTTACATCAAACACTTTAAACAGTCTGAAAACTTCTCCAAGACACAGAACGAGTTGCTCCTCTTTCATAACCTGAGTTCTCTTTCTCTCTTATTCTATCTTTCTACCACCTCACTGAAAGTCCTCTTGAATTCCAGTAAGTCCAATCCAAACCCTCTTTCCATTCTTCTGTTACACTGAATGCTATAACCTTTCTTGCTCTTTCTTTTTGGGCTTTCGCCATTGATTTATTGACCTGATTTTTTTCTTGCTTTTTGAAATTCCTATTGTCTTGTTGTTTTTTATTTATTTGTGTATCTCTGATATTTCAACTTTATTTTAATGGGTTGTAATGATTCTTTGGTGGCAATACTTTCTGGTCCACCTGTTTTATTATTAATTTTGTCTATCAATATAATTGATGATAGTAAATTTTGAAATGCTGCGTTCGTTTCTAACTGCTAAGAAATTTGAGGAATAAGAGAGTAATTGGAAAGGAAATCAAGAAGGCAGGAAAAGATTGAGAATGGCTGTGTTTGGTTACATTTTCATGTATTAATTAAGGATCAGAAAAGACAAATCAAATATGCAATTGGGTTTTTTACTTATTTATTTTGAAGTTTCTCAAAAATATATCTTAAATACAAAAAAAAGTTGTTTGCACACTCATCTATGAGCAAACTATAAGCAACAGACGAAGCTCTTGAATGTTTTGGTTGTTTTTATTTTCAAAGTTTGGCATAAGCTTGAGAACTGCTTGAGATATACCTAAACTTTGCAAGGTTTTTTTTTCTTTCTTTCTTTGTTTTTTGTGTGCCGAATGAAACATTTACATCACGTTAACTGCATCTTGTACATTTGTTCTACCATGTCTGATTGAGGTTTCGTACACTTTAGAACATGGTAACTTATGTGATCCAAATTTCATTCCTTTTCTCTTCCCATAAGTATCTTTCATCAAGGCTTTTCTGAGTTGACTGCATATCTTTGCACTTGCCTATCTTTGATAATTCACCTTAATTTCTATATCAAGGCTTGACCATTTGTAAAGGCTTTCTGTGTTAATCTTACATTACCACATTCCAAAAATGCAATGATAATTTCAATATATATATATATATATATATATTATGTTTTTCCTTTATTGGATGGTCTCTATGATTTGCTCATTTAATTTCCTTGCAAATCTCAAGTTATTGTATGAATATGCAATACTAAAGGGTATGCTCGATGACATGGTTGACAGGTGCGTTAGTGTATCTTATAACTTGATATATGTTGTCCTATAGTGGAGGTGCAAATGGATGATCATAATGGGACAATGTACACTTCTGAAGGAGGGGAAACAACTATTGTTGAAGTTAGCACAAATCAAGAACCATACGAGGGTATGCTATTTGAATCAGAAGATGCTGCCAGAGTATTTTATGATGATTATGCCAGTCGCGTAGGATTTTTGACCCGTGTTCTGTCATCCCGGAAGTCTGAGCGTGATGGGTCAATAATCTCTCGTGGACTTGGATGTAGAGGGGTATCTGATAATGGTAGAAAAGTAATGCAGGAGTGTGCACAACGAGAATTTTGCACAGCCATGGTGTTGTTGAGGCAAGAGAAGCCTGGAAGTTGGGTTGTCAAGAAGTTTTTGAAGGACCATAATCATCCGTTAGTGGTTCAATCACAAAAGAGTCGCCGAACGCTTGTAAGCCTCTCTTATGTTGCATATGTTCTCATGTAGTTGGATGCATCCAGTTACTGATAATCTAGTGTTTTCATATCCTTTTACGACCACTGCTATTAATATTATACTATGAGAAATAGAATGATCCAAATTCTTTGAAAATGACTGAAAATTTTCTTTATATTTTCCTTTTCCCAACATAAACGGACTTAGTCACCTGCATCACAAGACAATCGAGGAGAATTTAAACTTAATTGACTATGATTAACTAACTTATATAAATAAACCAAAGTTAACTTAATAGATCTTAATTGAACCTATAACATTTAAAACTTAAAAGCCAAAAATCAAAAAAAGAGAAAAAAAATCAGATTGGACCTAGGCTGGGTCATGATCAAGACCCATGGCCTATACGTTGCCCATTAGCATAAGGGTGGTTTTGGATAAGAATTTTCCTTTAAGTTCGGACTTTGGTTTTAGAAGAAACCTAAGGATGAGGAAGGTAGGAAGTTAGTAGGCACGTTACAAGTACTGGAAGGGTTGAGATTACATAGCAGTGGAGAGGATGATAGACAATGGCTGTTGGATACGTCTGGGAACCTTTAAATTTTTAACCAATTCATATTTTAGGAACTGCTGCAATGTTGTAGGGAGGTCTGTTTTTAATCCTTATTTATATATTTGGAAAGCAGTAGTGCCTCCAAAGTTGCAGACTTTGGCATGTTTTGTAGTTTGTGTTTGATATTCCATGTGAGTACAAAAATAATGCTTGCAACTTATATTCAATGAAATGAAGGACAAAATCCAAGTCACAGTTGAAAGCTACCATATTTCTTTCTTTCTCCCTATGAAGCTATCTCCCTATACTCAATGATGCCAGCTGAACTAGACTATTGGATTAATCAGTTTTTATTTATTTATAGCTTTTTTACTGTAATTTGACTCCTTACATTTCCAAATTAACATTAAGAACATACTTTTAAAAGTTCAAAAGGAAAATTACAGAGTGATCCAAGTATCTTCTGATGACATCTTGACTACATCGGAAGCATCCAAGTTGTGTTTTACTCATGAGCTTAGCTTGGTAATTCAACACCTTAATATATTCTTTCTAAATCCATGTATTTTTCCCTTTTTGAACATTGCTTACTGTGTTCCCAAGTTTTGGCATCTGTTTATGGCCTTTATACTCTCATTTACCACACTGTTCTCTTGCTGCTCTTTCAAACTATTCAACTCATGAGCTTTTGTACTCTCTTCATATTTATAGTTTCTTTCCTTTTAGAAGGTCCAAGCCTTATGCTTGGTGAAAGTTTGTAATTTGAATCGTCCAACTTATTGTTCTCTTGCATTTGGGATTTTCTAAATCTGTTGGGTCTTTTTTCCTTTCTTGGTTTTGTTTTCTTTTACACTGTATGCACTTTTTTTCCCCTTCCACAGAGATCATTTATCATCGTTTTTGCATCTATATTACCAGGATGAGAAGGATAAGAAAATTCAGGAGTTAACCGCACAACTGCGAGTGAAGAAGCGGTTAAGTGCAGCATATAGAGAACAGCTACTTGCCTTTATGACGGATGTTGAAGACCATAACAATCACCTATCAATAAAACTTCAATCAGTCTTTGACAATCTAAAAGTGCTTGAAGCTAAAACAGTAGGTTTTACATGATATATACTTTTCAGAAGTTGTGTGAGTATAGTAAGTCATTTAGTTGCCTTCAGTTCTAGTTATGGCTTCAATTTTGTTTCTCGAATCGGAAAATCTGGATTGAGATAAGTAGGAAAATTAGGATGCTTCTGAATGCTGTCCTGCCTTTTACAAAGCATTGAAAGTAAACATATAAGATTGTGATGGGGACATGACAAAGTAGGGGTTGTGAGGAGAGCTGATGATTGAGCCATGAGTATGACAAAGGAGGCTCGTATTATGAACTTCTTTAAATACCAGGATCAAAGAATTAAATTTCATGTTTTTCCTAATTAATTAGGAGAAAATGGGGAGTTTTGTAGAAATTGGTTGAACAATGTATTGACTTGAAAAGCCGCATGGGGTTTTTTTGTAGAAAGTAAACTGGAGCTTGATGTTCTACGATTTGAATGTCATGACTTAAATCATGGCATGCCTATTTTATGAGTAGATTGGCTTTTTGTTCAATCTAGAGTTTGATATATACTATTTAATCTGGACTGGAAAAGGTTCTTTTTGAATAAATATACTATGGAAAATTCATCCACACACCAACTTTTATCCCAACTCACTCGCCCGACATGGGTCCTAGGCAGTTCTAGTATGAATCTGAGGTTTTAATTCTGATTCATTTCATTAAGCTTCCTTCCTATTAACCGACAAGGACAAAGTGAAGGAAAATATCTGAAATTATTTCAATATTGGATCTTAATTAGACATGCAACCTTTAATCACAACGACTCAATCAAATTGCACCTCATGGTATGAGATAAAAAGTTAAGGAGTCTCATAATTTGATAAGAGCACTTCCAGCAGCTAAGTTATAGTTTTTTGACGTCAGCAATGATGTTAGCCCCGGTTTGCTGACGTCAGCTATGATGTTAGCAACAAAATTTTTTAAAAAAAATACAAAAAAATTCAGATTTTAAAAAAAATAAATACTTAGTCATAGTTTTCACTTCCCACACCAAAACTCTATACAAATTTCTCACCTCATATCTCATGTGAATAGTTGTTGCCATGACAATTGGTGGAAACATCACAACCTTTTACAAAGGCAGCCACTATTCACGTAAATACTAGCTGTCCTAGCTCTGACCCTTGCCATGGCAAAAGGCAAACTGCTGGAAGTGCTCTAAGTTCCGCGTCATGTGAGAGAGAGGGAAAAAGTTAGCGTCTAGAGTACACAACTGCTTGCCAATACCAAGCTGTGCAAATCTTCATCGTCATCTTTTGCCTCAAATTCTCCAATTTTATAGTTCTCACTTCTCAGTCTAGAAGCTAGGTCAAGGTATACCTGAGCATGACATAAGGTTGGATAAGTAGGCCCCCTCAAGCTTAATTAGCTAAAGAAAAAGAAAAAGAAATGGAAAGCTATATAAAATTTCCATCCCGCGCATTTTCAATAAAGATATAAAATAATAGCAACTAGCTAGCAGATAAGTGAAATATTATTAAAATGCTAAACTAGGGTCGGATAACAAATTTGAGTTGGGGCTCTGTC
>NC_047650.1:17575330-17653578 GCF_902201215.1 Prunus dulcis | reverse complement strand
ATACTATTTAGTCTGGACTGGAAAAGGTTATTTTTGAATAAATATACTATTGAAAATTCGTTTACACACACAACTTTTATCCCAACTCACTCGCCCGACATGGGTCCTAGGCAGTTCTAGTATGAATCTGAGGTTTTAATTCTGATTCATTTCGTTAAGCTTCCTTCCTATTAACCGACAAGGACAAAGTGAAGGAAAATATCTGAAATTATTTCAATATTGGATCTTAATTAGACATGCAACCTTTAATCACAACGACTCAATCAAATTGCACGTCATGGTATGAGATAAAAAGTTAAGGAGTCTCATAATTTGATAAGAGCACTTCCAGCAGCTAAGTTATAGTTTTTTGACGTCAGCAATGATGTTAGCCCCGGTTTGCTGACGTCAGCTATGATGTTAGCAACAAAATTTTTTAAAAAAAATACAAAAAAATTCAGATTTTAAAAAAAATAAATACTTAGTCATAGTTTTCACTTCCCACACCAAAACTCTATACAAATTTCTCACCTCATATCTCATGTGAATAGTTGTTGCTCAGTTGTTGACAATTGGTGGAAACATCACAACCTTTTACAAAGGCAGCCACTATTCACGTAAATACTAGCTGTCCTAGCTCTGACCCTTGCCATGGCAAAAGGCAAACTGCTGGAAGTGCTCTAAGTTCCGCGTCATGTGAGAGAGAGGGAAAAAGTTAGCGTCTAGAGTACACAACTGCTTGCCAATACCAAGCTGTGCAAATCTTCATCGTCATCTTTTGCCTCAAATTCTCCAATTTTATAGTTCTCACTTCTCAGTCTAGAAGCTAGGTCAAGGTATACCTGAGCATGACATAAGGTTGGATAAGTAGGCCCCCTCAAGCTTAATTAGCTAAAGAAAAAGAAAAAGAAATGGAAAGCTATATAAAATTTCCATCCCGCGCATTTTCAATAAAGATATAAAATAATAGCAACTAGCTAGCAGATAAGTGAAATATTATTAAAATGCTAAACTAGGGTCGGATAACAAATTTGAGTTGGGGCTCTGTCAGGTTTCATAAAAAATAGTTAAAATTTATTTCTTATTTTTATAAATATCAATTTTATAAAAACTTAAAAATAACAAAAAATTCATCTAAAAATACTCAAATGCCCTCAAAAGTAAAAACCCACAAACCTAAAAAGAAATATATGCAATCTCAGTTTTCAATTTGATTCTAAACATAAAAACAAAGGTTTGATCCCATGTTATATCATTGGAGGAGTTGAACCATGAATATGACTTGATTCCTAACTAGTCTCTCCATTATTATTTATAAGTGTCATTAAGTTCTAATGTACTATGAGTACTGCATCCACCCAACGTTGAGTTGAAGGAAAGCTTTTGTTCTATGATTTCCTTCATCTCTATTATCTAATTACATAATTATTTTTAATAAGCCATATATTTGTATTATATATTTAACAAAGCACTCATAGAGTTATTGATTCATCTCCACAATGTTAAAGTTCATATTGGAATCTAATTAGCAACTTTGAAGTCCATATATGGCTGACAAAGCATTGTGCCTCTAATGGTGATAGCATTAGCATGGCCGATGACAATAATACTACCAAAGTTTCAAGCCCAATGACAGAGACAACTGATACTAACAGAGGGGAGTTTTTATGTTTGAAATCAAATGAAAACATAGATTACAGGTCTCCATGTTTTGCTTTTTTAGGTTTTTGTGGTTTACTCACAGCGTCACATGTATAGAGTTCATAGGCTTCCAGATTGAAATTCAGTTATTTTTACAAGAACTTTTTTTTCCCTTTGTTTTTGTTTGGGCCTAAATTCCACATGCTAGCCCAATTGACTTTTAGCCAATGTCAAAAACAGGAGTTTGGACTTTGTTTGTTAAAGCCAGAAATCAGCCCAGATGAAGTTAGAGGCCCAGGCCTTTGTGAACCAATTACGAGGAATACATTTACAAATTAAAGATTAATTACCATTAAATGGTGATTTAATCTGGACAATCAGTTTTTAATTGGTTTAAAGATTAAGCCCAGCTTCTAATCTCTCCAAAATATAAAAAATTTCATCATCACTGTTGATCTCAATTCCAGAGTTCAAGTCAGTAGATTTTTTTTTTCTTGGGAAGATCTTTCTCTCAAAAAGCACACGTGACTCTGAAGTCAAAATTTTCAACTGGGCAGAGGAAGTGATGGGGAGCTGGTAGAAAGTCTAATCGGAAAATCACTCCCCACAAACCATTTTATGCCAGAAAAAAGGGCCAAGTTTCCTTTCTAGACTCATAAAGGGCTCTAGATCAAGAAAAGTTGTGTTTACAAGAGATAAATAGGAGACAGGGAAGTTGTTTGTCGAAAAAACAAATGGACCATCAATAGAAACTAACTGTTGATGGGTCAGTTGTTTTTTTTGTTTTGTTTTTGTTTTTGTTTTTTTCAGAATAATAACTCCTCCTTCTTTACATTAGAAAAAGAAAAAGAAAAACCTTTCAAAAGATTTACCCTAATTCAGATTCTCTATAAATATGAAAGGAGGTGAACATGGTTAGAGACAGCAAAAAAATTCAATCAAAATAAAAACTCTCAAGTCATACTGACAAATTCAAAACAAGATCATTCGATCTCAAAAGCCTTAAGACTCTAAAGCAATCAAACCAGTTGGTTTGAAAATTCATACAGCTCCTAAACAAAACAGGCAAAACTCTGACTTCTGACTCCAGTTCAGTTTAGGGAAGCAATTCACAAAGGAAACGAGATTTCTCTCGTTACAAATTTGGTTCAACACAAGCCAAATCAAGCAGCAGAACTCGAGTTTTTCATAATATGAAAACCTCAACAAATTTACAGAGATGCCTTAATCTCCCAGAAGAATAGCTCTTGGATGATTCATAATCAAGCAGAACAGGTACTACAGTGCAGCTCCATACCAGCAATCATCAATCCAGCCACTTCCAGTCTCGTCCAGACTGAAGAGATCTCAATTCTACCCATCCAACAAGCCTCTCCATGGCTCAAATAGATTGAAGCTCTACCAATTCAACAATGGTATCGATTTCCAGTTGAACCTCATCAGTTGAAGGTGCTGACGTTTGAATCCAGTATAGATACATCCAGTCTAGCATGAGTCAAAGGCAACAATCCAAGCAAAAATCGAAACCCAATGTTCCGTTGTCCTTTCAAACATGGTAGTTCCCTATTGTTTTAAGTTGTGTAATACGTAGTTTTCCATAAAATAGTTTGATTTATTCTCAATATTCATTTTGGCCAAAACTACTAGTTTACTGTGAGAAATTGTGAAGTCCTCACCAGTCTGAGGCAAGAAAAGAACTTACTTGAGAGATATTCCTCACCCAAATTCACAATCACTTGTTCAAAGTCAGTAACTTGGAGCGCAAGTTATCTATTTTTCATAAGTCTGTTAGGATTTTTAATTGCTAATAGTGGCAGGCTCGCACATCAAAGAAAGTTGACTTGTTGACCACAAATGGTTCTCAAGCCAATATGGAACTTTACCAAACCATCACAGGACTAAATCAAAACGGGTGAACAGTTTCCAAACATAGCAAGCATTTCACTATAACAAAGTATTCAAAGAAAGTATGATCCCTAGTTTAGAAAGATAATAGTATAACTGTGATAGTGTTTTCAGAGTTTGGACTAGATGTTTGCTTGAATAAACATAAAATAAAAGATAAGAAACTTACTTAAAGAGTACTAGTGTTGCTTGGAGCTTGAAACGTAAAAGGAAATTGAAACATAAGAGATGGAAAGTGTTGAAAGCAAAGCTGTTTTATTGAAAGCTAGAGAGCATCAAAGAGTTTTTCTTCTCAGACGTGCCTCTAACTAGAGGATACTCCTACATGCGATGCAAACAAATGAAAATGGTGCTACTACTAACTTATGAATTGACAAACTTCATGGCTAGTGCCTTAGCTAAATTGGAACATAGCCTCTCTCCTTCCCGTTTATGCGAGAATGGTTTAACCCTTTCTGTTGTAAACACGTTTTATTTTGACCTTTAGCCCATCGTGTTTTAATGCCTTTTCATTGTAAGTGTTCTTTTCATATAAAAAACAAAAAGGACCTATGTGTCCTAATTCTTAATTCATTTTTGTCACTTTGAGGATGTTTTCAGCATTTGCCCGTTTTGGAATTTGAGATTTGAGATTTTTTTTTTTCGGGTGGGACTATTAGGTCAAAGATCATTGACTTCGAATAAATTTTGTTTTGTTTTTTCTATTTTTTGCAACAGAAAATTGTTTTTTGTTTTTTGTTTTTTTGGCGAAAGAAAATTGTATTCTTTTCTAGAGTGCTTACACAGACAAAATGCTATTTAAATTGACCCAAAAAACGCTTTTTACAGGGGAAGACCGAACTGTAGCTTCCAAGTTCCATTGATAGCAAAACCTCCTTTGCTGATCAGTTCACCAAAATCTCAGACTGTAGAACCCAAAAGAACGCTAAAATCATTTTGGGTTTTCAATTTCTAGTACTTGCCAGGTATCCTACTCTCTCTCTCTCTCTCTCTCTGTGTATATTTATTGTTGTTGTTCTTGTGTTTATGAACAGTTGAAGACCAATTTGGAAAATTTGTAGAGGGGTTCATTTTAGGCTGCTAAGAATCTTGCACAGTTTAGCAATGTCTTAGATTCTTAACAAATTTTGTTGCTTTCAGATTCATGTTATATTATGTAGGTTGAACCTTGAAGTTTGAATTATGTTATGTGGATTTCTTTATTGATCTAATGAGTCAATGAGTATTGTGAATTTACTACTCCCCTTTGAAAAATTTGACTCCTAGTTGAGTGGGTTAGTCCTGGTGGTAGCTGTCAATGACTTAGGTAACTGATTCAGGCAGGCAGCTTCACATTCTGCGTTGTACACATATGGAGATAGCAGTAGATACAGATTGTCTAGGCAAAGACAAGATTTTACTCTTCCATGAGGCAAGCAAGCCTCTGCTGGATCTTCTGATGCAGCTCTTTGCACCTACCCTTTTTCATTCTTGAGTGGATGAGGGGAACCCAGTAGCTATAAATGATTTTTCCCCTATTACTCTAGCTACCCTTCTGTCAAGATCCGAGGATCTGCGGATATGGATTCAAGTGTTATTGTTTATTATTTATTTTTATACTGAGGTATTGTATCTGAGAGGGCAACTCCCAAGTGATGTGCCTATGAATTGCTTTAGAGATTGGTTCTCATTTATGTTTGAATAGAGTGTATGTGTGAGCCATATAGAGCAAAAAGATAGCAAAACCAGTGAACTTTACAGTTGGTGATGAGTTCTTTAACAAAATTGCATTGTAGCCTTCTCATTTTATCATGGGTGGACGCTTTTGGTGTTATGTAGCCGTCAAGTTCAATATCATGGCCACAGTCAAGGACAAATTCCAGACTCTCTAGGTGATGGGTTTCAAAAAGTCCTTGTCTTGCCTAATCATAAGCTTAGGTCTCATTGCTGACAATCCGCACTATTACTTGCATATTTTGACTTTATTTCTGGAATAAATTGGATACTTCAGGTAAGATAGAATTTTAGTTGCTAACTTGCTACCATTGCTTGTCCCTTGGGCGTTGATCCTATGCTCTTATTTATACTATATCTCATTTTTGCAGGTTAATGATGGCAAGCACCTCAGGACAAGGATTTAGCCCTGAGAGAAACTACAGGTGTTGGCTAGATGAAACTTTTTCCAGTCATGAAACAGCTGATGACGAGCTATCATATACTCCTGATGTAGATAATAATTTGATTGAAACATCTAGCCAAGATTTTTCTTTAACTTTGGAACCGGTTATTGGGATGGAATTTGAATCAGCAGAAGATGCTAGAGATTTTTATGAGATGTATGGTAGGCATATGGGATTTACAATACAGAACAATCGTACACGTCGTTCACTAAAAGATAACGCAATAATTGGCCGGGAGTTGTTTGCTCAAAAGAAGGTTTCCGAGCAGAAAAATATGCAACGAGTCAAAACAGAGTTCTTCCATCACGGCCAGCCACCAGAAAGGGATGCAATGCAATGTTGAGGATAACGGCAAAGGATGGAGGCACGTGGGTTATATATGGTTTTGTAAAAGAACATAATCATGAGTTGAATCCTAACAAAATACCACCTCGACGATCACATAGGATTGCATTCTGCGAGGTATGTTGGTCTTCGTTTTGGTATGTAAATGTGCTTATAATAGAATTTTAATCTTATTTTGCAAGATTCTTTTGAGGAGTTAGTATGAGACTGGAGTTATATGAATTGGAACTAAGAACTAGGTTTGAATATTAATCCTTGAATTGGTTTAAAAAAACAAAATGAGCATCCAGTTTGGCTGTATGAACTTATATTATTATGATATGTAAGAGATGATGAGCAGAATGTGACTTGTAATTGGGGATTTATTTTCTTATTGGTCTGACAGTTTAAAAAAAATATAAAAATTTAAATTCATAGCGATGATAGTACAACACTTCAACTGTGTTCTATTTTTATTTAAGAAAATGAAAATTCTGAAGAATTGAAAATTTCCATCTTTGATGTAAAACGGTACCTGGTCATACATATGCTATTCCATAGGTATGCAAGTCCTTTTGGCCAAAAGCAATTCTGGTTGGGCAAGAGGTTTGGTGGCTATGATTCTGAGGTCAAATCAAGTAGACATTTGCTAGATAGGTCTTAGTACCAATAAATTTATGAGCTAATGCCTCAATAATCATATTTTTGTGCAGCTGCTTGTTGAAATCATGTGTCATCCTGCCTAATAAGTGTATATTTACAAGTTCCTATATGAACTTAAATTACAACAGTGTCTGATATTAGTTCTCTGTTTTCAGGATGAGAAGGACTTGAAAATCCGGGAACTGTCCACGGAGCTACATCGAGAGAAAAAGAAGTCTGCTGCTTATCAAGAGAAGCTACAGATTGTATTGAAATATATCGAGGAACATACTCAGAGGTTATCATTGAAAGTTGAACTGGCAACTAACAATATGAGAGAACTTGAATCTGAAGAGCAAGACAGTTCATACTCAGACTAGAGTATGTCATTTGATCTTCTCTCTGTTTGTGTTAAATGTTGCCCATGATTTATTATTAGTTCTTTGACCAAACTTAAGTAAGAAAAAGGAGTGCAAATCCTACCTAACAGTGCATGCGATAAAGTTTGTTTACCAGTTTGAATCTCTACAGACGGCTGTTCACTGCCTCTACACTGCTCCCTTGTGCAAAAGTCAAACTGAAACGCCGCAGCATGTTTTACTGTTGTGTAAGTGGACTGTGCTTTGTTTAGCAGGGTGTAGCCTCGCCTAAACCCAGTTATAAAGTGAACAAAGCTATTTCAAAGTTCTATCTGGTTATAGAAATCGCTTTTCCAATCTCTCGTAAAGATACCACCACGCTTAGGTTAACCGAGGGGAAGTGGAGGAGGAGTAGAGGGAAATTCTACTATTAGCCGGCGCTTGCAAAGGCTACGCTCAAGATCTTGTTCTACAATTTTTCATTTTTGCTCCAATGCATATGACCCAAATGGTTGGCCCAAACTCAAATTTTTGTTTAACAATTTCTTTTTTATTTCTTCGTTATTCTGTTCGACATTATTGCTTTGTGCTTTTTTATTTTGGTATCTTATATCGACGTGGCATGGGAATTTTAGTAATTTTAGCATTTAAAATTTTAAAAATTCAAATGAAATATTAAAGAGTTAATTTTTAATTAATTAATTATTTTTGAAGCTACAATAATTTAAAAATTATATATCTGAAAAAAGTGTCATAACATTAGGGGGAAAAAACCACCAAGAACTCTTTCGAACCACATAAGTTTTATTTTGTCCACTGGCGATATAGCTATATTTTGTTGAACAATTGATGATTTTACGAAAGTAGGTTTGATTGAATTCCTCTTTTTGATTTTGGTCTTTTTGGTCACTAGAAATTGATTTAAAATACGAAGAATTGACACATGAGCTTATAGGGCCCGTTGAAGTCCACGAATAAGGGGGAAGAGAGAGGGCTATAAGTAGGCTATTTGCTATTGTTATAAGACTCCGTTCGGTTTATGGGAAAGGAAATTTGGGGATGATAAATAAATTGCTTTTTCATGTTTGGTAAGTCCAGGCATAGGAAATCGTTGTGTGGCCCTGGGAAAGTAGGGGGGAATGTGAAGCCATCCTCCCAACTTGAGTTTTGTTTTCCTTCCTCATGGGAAAGTTTGGGAAAATAAGCCAACATTAAATACACATTTTTCATGACCATTTTGTCCCCATTAACAATTTAGAATTACAAGATATCATTAAATGCATTCTTTTTTTATTTGATTTAGTATGGGTATAATTGAAAATTTATACAAGCTTTGTTTTCCATTCCTACTCAAAACAAACATAGGAAAAGAAACAAAATGATATCTCCCAGTTACTTTCCCAGCATTACCAAATGTGGAAAAGGAATCTTTCATTTCCCATTCCTTGGGAAATGACATGAGAAATGATTTCCCTTAAATTCATTCCGTGAACCAAACGGGGCCTAAGGGTTGCTTGTCTTTATAATGGCCTGGCTTCGCTATACCCCTCTAAAGTTTGTAATATGATGACATGCGACCAATTTGACCAAATTGATATGTGGACAAGATGATTGAGTTCAAATTGATTGATTTGTTTGAGGACTTTTGAAAAATTCAAAGACTATTTGCGTCTAAATCATATGTCATTTTTTTTCCCATCAAATATAAATTTTCATTAGATAAACTTCAACAGTACAATGAAATACATAAACATGACATCTAAAGTATCAATCTCAAGAAGGCAACAAACTAACATATTAAAAACAAAACTAAAACGGACAAAAGCCGCATTAAAACTATTAGCCCACATCACCACAATGAACCATAAACCCAAACAAAGCCCACATACCCAACATAATCGAAACCCTAAAGCAATCCATGAGCCTAAACGAACACTACCACCACCACCTGAAGAAGCACTATACCGGCCACACCCACCGCTGCATCCTTAACAAATCTGGAAAAAACATGATTTTCATCGATCTACCTGCGCATAAGAGCGAACAAATAAATGCAAACAAATACCTTGACAAAGAACAATTAAGTTATTTACAGCAACCTTCGTCGAAGATGATGTAGCCCCTTTGAGAATGCCTAAAAGGGATGACGAAGAACTTCAATATAAGCATAGCTTAGAAAAAAATCACCACAACGGGCTTCTTATTCAAAACATCCCAATGGACTTATTCACTAGCCTAAAAAGAAAAAGGCAAGGATAGAAGAGGGGAGAAGGAGTAATGACGCTTCTTCCTCCTTCTTCCTCTATGGAGTTTGTCTTTGGGACTCACAGAAGGAGAGAGCGGCCATGGTTTTTTGGGACTAAAAAATGGTTATTAAGGTAATTATACAAAAAGGAAAACTTGTGATTTAAATCCCTTTAAAATCCATTAAAATTCTAATCCAAATACAACTCCTAAGACCATCTCCAACCTAAATAGGGCCAAACTCAAATTTTTCCCTCCAAATATATTGTTTGGATTCAAATAGGTTTCCTCCAACCTCTCAGTTTTATTAAATATTTAAGAATGGTTAACCACTAATTCTTTTGTGGCTAATTTTTCTTGACGGTATTTTATTTTAAACATTCATGATTTAATTTTCTGAACATTATAACCTAAACAAATTGGAATTCCAAAACATAATATAATTTCACTTAAATTGAAAACGAGTACAACAACATCAAATTAAAATGCATATAACAACATAAAATAAAAATGCATTCAAATTGGTTGTTCCACTTTTGGCAATTTTTAAAGATTTGTCAAGCATGATGCCACTTAAAAGACCTATTCATACCCTTCATTCCAAAAAATAGTTTTTGTATACACCTCCCACGTACAAGTTATAGTAAAAACATGGGGAATTATTGATCTACATTCACTCATATAGATGAATTAATATAGATGGGGAATCATTGGATTACTGTAGGAACACATATTTCGCTGGCCAATAAGAAGACGACATGTGGAAAAAGACTATTCCTTAGGTAAACTAATTACCCTAATTAAATCCTAATTAAATCCTATTTAATTAGGGGAATTATCTTTGATTTAAGATAGGAATATCTCCCAACATCAAGGAACCAATTTTCACCAAATCTCTTGGATTAATTCCTATAATCTTTTTGGGAAAGAATAATCATAACCAAATAAGTACCATAGCATACAAAGAGCCTATAAATACATGGCCACACAAGGCATTCAAGGTAATTCTTTTTGAACCCTAAAACTCTCTCTTGCCGCCACTCTCTCTCCCCTCTCTCCCACATGGTTCCGGCCACCACACACAGCTCCGGCCACCCAGCTCTTCCCGTAAGAGAAAACTTCATCCACTTTAGCTATTGTCATATCTTTATCAAGATCTAATTGAACTTAGGCATACAAGGGCCTTTGGCCAACACCACTAGCGGATCCACAAAGACGCAAGGAGGTGCAATTGTACCTCCCCTCACAAGAAAAAGCTTTGAAGTCACCGGAGTTTGCCCCTTAGCTCTACCTTGGACGTGCCCACCACCTGTTCGAATAAATGCCTCAGTAACCCAGCAACCTCTTATGTTCTTTGTTAGAGTGTGTTTTGTTTTTAAGTCCCGGCCAAACGACGTTGTTTTGGCCAGGCAAAAAAATAAAATAAAATAAAATTCTAAGAGCAAACTTGAAGCCTTATTTCCACAGAATGGAAGAGCATGGTCTTGGAGTCCAAGTTGGAATTAAATATACCAAGGGATGCCTTGCGTTGAAGTCTTGATTCTTCACGAAGCTTTGCGTGCTCTTGAGTGTTGCTGCAGATCCATCCCTCTCCTCTAAGTTTGAATGTATTTTTTTTTCTTGTAGTTTTTTATATATTTTATAATATGTATTTTAATATTGTTGTTTTTTTAGAGATATTATTTTTGTTTTCTAATTTGGTTATCTTTGTATAACCATAAACCCTAAATCCTCTTTTGAATAATTCGAGTATTTCTTTTGAGCTTTTAACCTTCTAAATGTTGCCCCTTCCAAAGAAAATTCCTGGGTCCACCACTGTCCAACACCCTCCTTGGTGTGGTCTATTTACTCAAATTTATTTCGTAGGGATCAAGGAAGAGAGAGAAGGAAGATCAAAGATCGAGGAATCAACCTGCTAATATTCCTTGTGCAGGATTTTGCTCAATCATATTTGGTGCTTTCATTGAGAGCATGAGTTATATTCAATGCGTGCTCTTGAATCAAAATAATCCGTTTCCTCCTACTCATCGCTCAATAGAAGCCTTCCAAACAACCATGATTGGAAGCACAAAAACAAAAAGCAGGGCCGGTGCGACGACTCAATTTGCGATGGGCCCAAGCGATGCTTCTAGTGGCCTCATTGTCGAGACCACAGCTCCACCTCAAGACTTCGTGTCTATATGCATTGTTCCACCACACTGCCCCAAGGCCAGGACGACATCACCACCTATCGACCCCATGGCTGTGAGCACGACCGCTGCACTGGGTCCAACCGTTGAGCCTACAACTCAGCCACATGCCAATGCAGTTGGAGCACCCTTGCAAACTCACAATCTTGTGGTTGCCATGACTTTGCAGCCGCACAGCTTTGCCGTCGGTTCTTGCAGCCGCCACCCATTTGGCCTCACGGTCGGATTTGATGCTCATCACCCACTCGGCCTCACGGTCGGATCATCCCAACATTGCCGCCCAAGACCATCTTGGTGTCGCCTCCAATTTTGGATATGTTGTGGAACTATTGAAATAAAAAAATTCACAAAAAATTCAAACGTGGGATTGGATAAATCGCACAACTTTGATACCCATATGCATTGAAACAACAAAGAAGTCAAATAGGCTTTGGTTATGTGACACATCCAGCAAGCCTCAAATTAAGGGTAGAGATAAAACACAACTTGATAAACCATGTATCGGAAAAGAGTTCAAAAAAGATGGGAGTCTGACCAACTAATGAAATCTCTCAAGAGAAGTTGGTTGCTCTTATTTTTGTGGGGCTGATTATTCAATATTTGAATGAAGCATCCTACACTAAAGAGGTCTCCCACATCTAGCCTATAAAAAGCACAATAGCAAAGAGGGCAAGAAAAAAAAAAAAAAGAAACAGAAGAAAAAAAGGGGCTGCTACTGGAAACATTGCTAGAGCATAGAGACGAAAGAAATTGTCACAAGTATACTGTCATCATCATTAATTTCTGTATGGTGGCAACCCTTGAATCAATTTCTTGGATGATAAATCCATGTTGGGTGGCAACCTATAAATCTAATTCTTGGATGATAAATCTGTTTTGGGTGGCCACCCTTAAATCTAATTCTTGGATGACAAATCCATGTTGGGTGGCAACCCTTAAATCACATGGGTGGATAGCAAATCCGCGGGATGATTCCCTTTCAACAAAGCTTTGTTGAGGAAAAGGAAATCCATGGGAGAACAAAAAAAATGATATTCTGGGAGTTAATTCCAAAATGTGCCGAAAAATAGGAATGTGTATTACCCTTGGACTCTCTGACCAATTCTCTCTTTCTCTGCTTGAGAAAGCTTTTCTTTTTCTCTCTGAATGCACTGCATAAAAAATGAAAAGAAGTGTTTAGTCATAAAGAAAACAAAAGGCAGCAACAAAAAAAAGGATGGAGGTCTTCGAGAAAAAGAAGCCATGTTATTCTGTCAAAACAAATAATAAGAAAATAGGGCTGTGTCGCACAACCCCTCTCTCTATCTTGGATGATCTTCTTTATCCTCTACTTGTTGTGCATACAGACAAAACAAAGGAAAAGGCTTATATATAGCCTCGTTTTGGAAGATGGCTTTGTGTGTTTGTTTACATACAGATAAAAAAAGAAGAAGATGAAGTCATCGATGTTTTGGAAGATGGCTTTGTGTGATTGTTTGCATATAGACGCAACAAAAGGAAAAAAGAAGAAGCAAAGTTAGCAAAAAGAAAGAAAAAAGAAGAGGCGCATGCCGCTTTAGGACATGGGCTGGCTGGTTTTCAATTATATTTGTTGTCTACTTTGACTAAAGAAAGAAAAAGAGATGCTATTCTATGAAACTCTTGGATGTGTCATACCTTATGTTGAGAAAACAAAGATTGCTTTCTATGATGGTCTGACTGTGAAGCAAAGGAAAATGGGTCTGAGGATTTGTTCTAAATAAGGAGGGATTCTTGGTGGTGTAATTGTTTCCTAAGTTTGTTAAGACTATAATTCCTTTACAGCTCCAATTCTTGAAATCCTAATTTGATAATGACTCGTTCACCTAAAGGGATGAGAAAGAAGATAACCAGTCATGGGGCCAACTAATAAAAAAATGTCAAGGTTCGGAAACATATTATTTGGTTGTATGCCTATTAATTCTCAAAAGCCCAAAATATTTAATGGGTGATCCAAATAAACACTCATCAAATTTACAAAGGCCCAAATTTCTTATTACATGGTTAATGGATCAATTTTAAAATCCACAAAGCCATATTTGGGTCCAAATGCAAATGTCAATTGTAGAAAATTAATGGGTTCATCAAAATTGCTCATTATTTTTCTTTGATATTGACAATAAGACAAATGGTATAAAACCATCCAATTTCTTTTTCCATAGGTCATTTACTTGTGAAAATCTTAAAATCTCCAAATTGTCTCAAAGACACAAATTCTAAATTAGTGGGCCACACTTACCCATTAATTTCCAAATTTTTGGAACTACGCTGGTTTGATCATGTCTAGCATCCCACTAAGCGCAGCCTCAATTAAATTTGAATATTTGGTTACGTCAACTAAATTCCCCTAAATCAAAATCTGTCTCCATACAAATCATTTTGGAACTATGTCGGTTTGATCCCGTCAAGGGTACGTAGGCACTTTAACATCCCACTAGACGCAACCACAACCAAAATCTAATCCGTAGTTTATTTTTAACCAAATTCGCCCAAACGCAATTCCATATTGAATCCCTAGTTTATTCAGCTAAATTGACCTAAACACTTCTCAATACAATTCAAATCAAATTTTCCTTGCAATGAGTCATTTATTCATTGCAATTCTTTGAACTACGAGTGGCTTGATTCGCGCAAGGGATACGTAGACACCCTGGGGTTCGACTTAGGAGCAATCCCAAAACCAAACACACAAGTTCTGTTTCTTTATGATGGAATAAAAGGGTGTTCCCTTGAAGAAAAGGATCGTAATTAAGAAACATTGCAACTCGAATGGGTCTAACCTAAAATAATAAAGCCCCATTATTTAATTAGTGGTGGTGAAATTATGTTGGGAGATTCACATTTTTCTTCAACATAATTTTTGGCATGTCCGGTGGAACCCATTTACCTTTCATCTCCAATCATAAGGTGACTAATGTTTTTATTAATTTGTGTTTACCACAGGTTAACAAAACCGGATAAACGTTGGCACCACAAGTTACAATTTTCTTCGACAAGATTGAAATTACTAGGAATGCGTGCACCAAACTAGTAGGCTTCCAAAAACTTTCATTGTTGGTGAGAGCCTCATCAAGTGCGCTGTTCCAAAGCCCATTTAGAGGGCCAAGCCTTAGGTCACTCCTAAGGCTGTCAAGACCCAACTAAAGAAAACACCGTCCAAGAATGCTCTCTGAAATGCAAGAAAGAGGGCTGCTCGTGCTTTGAGGAAGAAAGAAGCAAATAAGCAGCATATTGAGGTAATTTTATCTGAGCTTTCTGTGACAAGCTGAATGGTGACCGTAAGCAAGAACACCTCAAGTACCCGGACTGTGCCGGGAATAATACTACCCGATTTGTCCAAATCATGAGTGGATCAATCCCGGTCAACCTGTATCCTACAGATTCAGTCCTGATGATTTCCACCAATGAAACTAGTGAAGTAAGTCAAAAGGATGACTCCGAAAAAAACACTAAGGTCCAAGGGGCCAAACCTCGGTCAAGCCCTCGAGCCCATGTTGTGGAACCCACTTTACAAGAGGTTGACCTGTGTTCTTCCAAGGGTAAAAGCAAAGCCATCATCATGAAAAGGAAGGTGGTGAACATACCTCATCAATAAAGGAAGCTCGTGCAAAAGGCAAAGACAATTGGTGCTTTAAGGAATCAAATTCCTGCATCACAAGGGGGCAGTCCCAAAACCTTAAGATCAGTCGAGGTCCTACATGGGTCCATTGACCTATTCCAAATCCTGAGACATGATAGGGATGATTATTCCCAAGTTATCCCCTATAAACTCAACCCGCTTGGACAATTATTTGCTACGGAACCCTCTTTATGATGATCCCGTATCTCAAACTCAAGATAATGATTACATAGTATCCCAAGAGGCCAAACTTCATGAGCTAGTGGAAAGCATGCAAGTCATAATGATTGGCACTTTTAATATTGAGGGCCAATTACCCTTAATCCAAGAAATGATGCAAGACCTGGGGAAAATGCAGCAGAAGTTAGTAGAGAAAGATGCGGAAATAGCATTACTATCTGCTCAATTGAATGGAAAAGCCATCATGAGTGAGCAAGATAAAGGGAAGGCAAATGAGATCATGGCCCACGAACAATAAAGAAAAGAGGAAAAATGAGAGGGCTCTACGAGCACAATTTCCCTAAATAACAAAGGCATTAATCGCTAAGGGGATTCGTGAGTTCCAAATGTTTGTAGCACCTCCTGTTCTTAGATATCGAAAGCCATTCCCTTCTCACTATGACGCCATCCCATTCTAGAAGTGTTATCAACGACCATATTTGATAAATTTGATGGCATAGATAGCTTACCTCAAGAACATTTGGCACATTTTTATTCAGCATGTGGTGAGACATCCCAATCAGACACCTTCCTGGTGCGTCAAGTTGTCCAATCCCTAAAAATATCAGGCTTTACTTGGTATACACCAGGCTTTATCTTGACATGGGATGGCATGCAAAAATCATTTTACATAGAGGAGTCTTAATCTCCATTGCCTGGAGAAAATTATCGAGCAATTAGTAGTGCAAATGTGCTACAACAACCTCATGCCAGACATTGCAACTTTTGTTGCTACTGTTGAACCCCAATCATTTGATGCTTTGGTGTCAAAGGAGAGTAATGTTGAAAGACAAATCGCTCACCAAAAGTTTGTGACCCAAAAAATTCAATTTGGGAAAAAGAAAAATGATAAGAAGTCTGCAAAGGGAGAGTCGTTTGGCCACTTTTGTCAAAACAGAAAAGAAATATGACAAAGGCCAAATCGAAGACCTACCCAAAAGGCTCACTCTTAAAGAAGACAGAGAGGTCAAATATTCTTTTGATGATGATGATGTAGAAGAAATCTTTGACTAACTTCTTACCTCCAAAGCTATTACCGTTGCCAAAATCAAAGCGTCCTACTGAGGCTGACAAGACAAATGACTCTAGGTATCACTACAGAGAAAAACCCTTCGATGACGTCTGATATGTGTCATGGAAGGCGTTCAATGAAGCGGATGAGGCGCTGTAACAGACGTCGTCGAAAATGGGGGTCATGGAAACTTTTTTAAAAACATGGCGTCTGTTGCGCATCATAGAATGATGTTTCAACGACGCGGTGTGTGTGTCGTCCTATACTTTCCATGATGCGTACACGATGTCGTGGATGATGTTTTAATGACGTCAATTAGATGTCATTAAGAATATGACATTCCTTTTAACGCCGTCTATTAGCACTTTATATGACGCAGCGTGCACGTCATTGAATTTGACATCGTTCTTGAGACGTCATTGAAATATTTTTCATGACAAAGAGTTAGACGTCGTTGAAATTAAAAAAAAAATTTTAAAAATAAAATCCTGATATATATATATATATATATATCCCATCATTTTTAATTCTACAAAAAGAAATTAATATATAGAAGCAAAATCGAAGACATAAAGGCTAATATACTTTAAATTAATATTACTCAATATGATTCTAGTACATCATGGCAAGTTTAGAAATTATCTTTAACTATTCCCACAAAGTCAATCCTATGAAGTATGAGAAGATTATACTTACACTGTCCAACACAAAATAGACCAAAAAGATGAGCTCCATGATAGTTTGAGAGGATGCAATGCTTCATGTCCAAAAGAAGGTGCAAATGGTACTAAAAATAATTACAACCACTATTACCTGCATTAAAACAACAGATCAGAAAATGAAAATGAAGGTCTAGAAATTACAAGCACGCATGAATGAAAATGATCCAGGTCTGTAAATTCTTGGTCCAAATGGGAAATTTCATTACATAGAAATGTCTTGCCAAATAAAACAAGAGAATCAGAGAATCCAACAAAACTAATTTAAAAGACCAAAAATTCATGAATGAAGTTAACTGGCCAAGAATGCAGAACAAAGAAAAAAAAAAAAGATAAGAAAAAGGTTTAAGCCCAGGGGGGGTCTACACAAGAGACCAAACAGTGAGTTCACAAAGAATATATCTAACTTGCCCCTTCTTCACAAATCTCTGTTTGTTTTTGTTGTAACCTTTTTCTCAAATGTTAAAGACAGACTTCCAAAGCTCAGCATATAACTGCATATAAAAAACTACATAGATTCTTAATTACCCTTCAAGTGTCCATGTAGAGCAGATGTATACAACTCTATATGTATAAGGTTCTTTTCTTTTGCAAACAGAGATTTGATATTTGTTCTAAGTATACAACTCTAAGATAATGCAGTTAATAAGATTTCAATGGCATGTGCAAGTTTAAGATTTGAATACCAAATTATCTAGTTCATGTAGAAGCCAATTAATGCCAATATTTCATAAACAAATTACAAATTGACAATCACAAGTGTGGTAGAAAGACCTTCATATATTATAGATTTTTGAATCTGAATTTACCTCAAACTTCTTAGTCAAAGTTGATATACTTATGGAGCCAAGCAACTATGCTTCCAATTGCATCATCAAGAAAGAAATGCTCACGTGAACTCCTAAACAATGGTACTTCGAGGACTAAAATTTCTTTGATCCAAACTTTATAACAGTCAGGCCCAAGTACATTGGTGATATTTTGAAGTAGGATCAGTAGATGCAATTTCTGCCCAGGCAACTACTTCCCCTGTTGCAATCCAATTTAGTAGATTGCACTTTGCATTGGTAAGGTTCATATTAGAAGGCACTTGAGTATTGCCTTGTGGAGACTGATAATAAATCAAAAAACTGAAGTTACTATAATTTCTACAATCTTACGTGGGTATGTAATTTTCAATAATTGACTACTTATATTTACCTGTGATGGTCCGACAGGACATTGTGCAACTCCATCAGCATTGCTAGTCTTTTTCTAAATAGAGATTTGCATATTTAAAATATGAGAATGCACCATTGAGATAAAACTACTAGAACTACAAGAATTAGAGCAACTTACCATGTTTTGCCTAAACTCTATGATAAAATCCTCAAGAAATTTTTGGCATTCTGTTAATGCTGCCACTTGAGTAATCATGGACTGCTTCCAAGAATTGTTTTGAATTTGAGCGTCTACCTGCGAAGGTGTAACCCCAAATCCAAGGCCTCTAACACGACCAGGGTGCTCCTTACCAAGAACTTGAGTCAATGCATCCTCTTTAATAGAAATTGGATTCTCAGAAGCTGGAGCTTCTGCCATTTTTTCCTTGATATTTTCCTACACGAATAAATCAAAGACATGAAATTATATTATATTTCACATAATTAAGAAATCAATTAAATTTCAAATTCATCTATATTACATACAATTGCAGTAGCTACAACATCATTCATTTTTGCTTTCTTTGGCTCATGTCCGATAATTCATAATTCCGGCCTTGTTAAAGTTTTACCCGGATTATTAGTTTTTTGCAAGAAAAGAATTAGTAATAAATCAAAAATATCCAATAAATAAGATTTCAGAAAAGAGAATATAAGTCCTACTCACATAATCATGTTCCAATCGTGCATAGCCTTTTCGGCTATGTGTGTGTGGCATAGTTTGTCTTCCCCATACTGCTCTCATTTTATCACTTTTTTCCTGCAAAAGATCATATATATCTCTTCATATGTTACCTTAATCTTACAACAATATTTTTTTTTATTACAAAACATGATACATTTTTGGTCGTACTTTCCACTTATCTAACATGCGTTCTGCCACAAGTGCATCCCATTATTCTTGTGTTGCATCACTAGGCTTGAGTAGAACCATATGACATGCTACATCTGATCTACTTTCTAAAATTCTTCTTATTTGCACTGATAGTTCAGATTTCCAGTTTCTCCAAAGCTTATCCATCACGCGCAAGATAAATTTCTTGTGGAAATCTTCCACTATGAATTTTTGCTGCAGTCAAATCAAGAACTATAAGAACATATATTCAAATCCCTCATAATGTAAATGCACATTAAGAAAGGCTTATATTACCATCAGGAGAGTCCAAGCTCGATTTTTGATAGAGGGTGTGACTTGGTCCCATGACTCTATGTTTATTGGCACACACTCCCTTAATATAACCCGAAGGGTTGTACTAAACGTCACAGAGACTTCACCAACAGGTTGGCCAGATTCATTCCACTCAATTTTCTTGCGATATTTTTCTCCTGTTGGAATAACTTTACCTCTTTTCTTCTTCTTTTCCTTGTTCATAGAATGGGGAATAGTTGCGTCTCGAGGTGTAGATTTAGAACACTCATCAGCTATTCTGGAAGAACTAGATCTTTCCTTCCCTCCAACAGAATCTGTCATCTCAAGTGTAAATCTGCCATTTAAACCCAAAAAAAAAAAAGTACCATAACATGTCCAGTTTTCTAATTAGTAATAGGATGTTAAGAGAAAACTAACACAATCAAAATAGCAAAGAACACGTCAGCACAATAAGTTTATTATAAAATAGTATTAGCACATTGTAACTAAAGAAACTGATTATGATTGCAGTTGATAGAATTACAACTTAGAAGCAAAAAAAAATGCAAAGGTCTTACTTTGATAAACAAAAACGATATTTGTTTACCAATAGGAAAAGAAACTAATTTCATATATGGAATACAAACAATTAATTATCAGCATTGTCCCTATCATCAATGTCAAGTGAAGATGCATCTTGTGGAGCATATGATTTATAAACACTCTCATCAAATTCCTCCAGGTCATGAAAGCCTCTTGGTGGTGCCTTTAGTATTGTATACAAATGTGAGGTTTCACTTTCTCTAAACTAGAACACTTGGTTTGCTGAGATGCTAAAATGAATGGATCTCTTTCGAATTTACTTAAACCATCACGAATGTTAAATAATGTGAAGCCATCTCTTTTTTGACACCACTAACAATGTTGGCCCAGTCACATTGAAATATAGGTAACAGAAATTTGAAAAAGTCCAACAACATAATGTCCATTATGACCCCATAATAATCAACATTTGCAACAACTTGTGATGTATCCTTGGCACTAGATCTGCATAGAGTCTCAACTTCAAGATAAACACCATAGTCTTGTGTAGAGTTATCAACTTTAATTGTATGAAAGCATTTTTCATTAATAAGATATCCAATGTGAGACATGGCACAAAGCCTAGGCCCATTTACAAGCCATTGAAGTGTATTCAACTCTATGTTGGTATCACCATCCAACGAAATTTGTATAATCAGATAAGTGACTTTTTTAAATATATGTATTTCAGCTGTTATATCAATTGTAGTAGGCCAGATTAAGAAAGCATTTCTAACCTTGTGTTTTAACCATTCAATGAAGGTCTCCAAATGCCTTTTAACTAGCAAATTGTCATCTCGTAGTAAGCATCGGTCTGAAAGCAATCACTCATTCTTATGCATCCTAATGGGAACACGGTAGTGATAATATTATTAGTTACTAACGATTATAAAACCTATAAAGGGCTGTTATATGGTTAACAAACTCACTTGATGTATGGTTCAACTTCAGCACTATTAAGTAACACATGGAGATGAACAATTTTTTGCATTTCGGCAGAAAGTTGAATTAGACGCCCCTTTAAAAGTGGGCGACCCACTATAATTGTCTCATTTTCAAAATCTTCATTATGATGGTATTTAGTACCAATGTCCTCAATTTGTTGAATGTATCCACGGCACAATCTCACACACTCCTCAGTTAGAACCCATTCTGCTATACATCCTTAAAGTCGTGCACGATTTCTAACATACCCTTTAAGCATTTTCAAATATCTAACAATTTGCACAGGAAATAAGTGAACAGTTAATTACTCCTTTCTCAGTATGATCTCTATCATCATTTCTATTCCCCTTATCAATTCTCCTATCCTACCTAGGTCTATGAATTTCTCTATCAATTCCATTACCTTATCCTTACCCATGAGGTTCCAACATTTGATCCTTAATTGACCTAGGAGTTGTTCCCGGGCATCCTCCAAAAAAAGGTTATTATACATTCCAATCCCATCCCTTGGAAAGAAAAAGGTAGCACCGAAAAAAGGAAAGAGCAAGATGGTGGTTTTTGTTGTTCCCAAGAAGCGAAGATCATTCGCTTGGCGAATCAGAATGTGCAATCATTGATTACATTGTGTATTGCATAGATTATAAATAAATAAATAAATAAAACCTTAAAATAAATTACCTCTCAAAAGGGTACATCCACCGGTAATGCACAGGTCCACATAATCTGGCTTTCTGCCCTAGATGAACTGACAGGACCCGACCCAATTTCCACTTTGGAATTCGAGCCAAGTCCTGTGCGTGTCCGACACTTGGCGAAGGTCGGGCACAAAAGACCTTTTTACCCTTCTTACTTCAATTTCTCTTTAAAATTTCCTTAGACTTCTGCCGAAAATTCGGCAGAGTCTCCCCTGTATTTTTGACTAATCCCAAAATTTTTCACCTGTCAAACAATTTCAAATATTTCCTCCCAACTGCCAGAATGTTTCCAGTAATCAATTTCAACTCTAATCACTAAATTTTCAACTAGATATCAGAGCGTTTTCTAGGTCCTTCAGGGTTGTGAGGATTTCTTACAACATTATACCTGGCTTTGAGGCACGGAAGCTATGAATGGCCCGGTGGTGGATTCCGCATACTTCTACGGCCTGGGGGCGAAAAACAGGTTGAAAATTTCAGTGGACAAAAATAATGTTCTTCAAAACAATTTTCATAAACATAATATCCCCCATAAAAAAATAGTTAAATAAAACTGAATACGTACTCTTTTGCATCAAGCATATTCAACTCAAGGCATTCTATATCAGTCATATTCAAGCTCGAAAGTTTCATACAAAACCATTGAAATCAAAGCTTGCATAAAAATGCTGAAATCAAACGTGTATAAAAACTCTGTACTCAAACCTTGCATAACTGAACAAATATAAAGGTATCTATGCCTGAAAAATCAGAAAAGCTGATATAAAATAACTAAAAATCATCATTAAATAAAAGAAACTCAAAATTCTTCGAAAATACCACCAATTTGTACCCCTGTCATATCCGTCAATTCCCTGGCAGGTCTCGGGCGTCACACAGGCTACCCGAGCCGCAAACTGGCGAAATCAGGGGACTATGATCGGCCTGTCCCGCCGGCAGATTCCTCGATGACACCAAGTCAACTCGAGTCGCTCTGGCAGGATGCAGGGGACCGTAGTCAGCCTGATCCGCAATCCTGGCAGGTCTCGGGGACATAAAGTCAGCCGAGCCGCAATCCTGGCAGGTCTCGGGACACCAAGTCTGCCGAGCCGCAAATCCTGGCACTCACGGTCCGAGCGTCCCCGAAACTCGTGAGGCAAAGTCAAGTGCACTGACTGAACTATAATCAGACTGGATGTCCGTAGACATCGGTCCGACTCTGGGTAATCACCATAAAAAAAACGGGTACGAGGTGGTTTTAAAATAAATTCCTTTAAAAAGAAATATCTGAATAATAACTGTAAAACTCAAGTCGTGCTGCGGTCTCAACTGATTCGAAACTCAAACTCTGTTTCTATAACTGGTAAATAAGCAGCACCGACTTATAGAACTATTACTGTAATAATCGTGTTCGGAACCATAATAAAACATACTCAAGATCAAATAAGGAAATTTATTCGAATAAACTCATTTATAAAAACTCATTTATATAAAATCAAAATAAAATCACTTATAAAATCTTATTTATGGAAATCCTCTATATAACTCATTTATAAAATAATTTACGAAAGAAAGTCCACTCACAGATGGTCCGAGCTAAATCGACCCTTTGAAGGTTTCTCCTGCTAGTCGGCTGGACCTCTGATGCCTGATTACCCATGAATAATAAATCAGTAAACCGCTGAATAAAAGAATTAAATTAAACACCCTGCCCCGGCTCCTAGAAGTACGTGCCTTTCAATTCAAATTACTCCTATGCCCACATTAGCCTTTTTCAAATGCTTGGAACAGTTTTAAAGGGTCCGACGCTCAACTAAGCGATACACTGCCCGATCGGCCGACCCGGGACCCCGTGGGTCCACGATCTCCAATAACCAATCTGGGCTTCCCTGAAGGTTCCTTACAGAGAGGGAACCATGTTCTGCGAGTTTGGTCCAAATCGGACGGTCGGATTGGCCAAAATCGCATTATCGCTTAAAATCCAAACCCTAGCCCCAGGGTTCGCGATTCCGGAGTATCCGGGACTCCGATTCGCAATCCGTCGAATCCTACACGATCCTGACATCGTGTATACCGACATATCCAAAATTCAGCGCGATCCGACGATTTAACGACACTGCACCCACGGATCGCGCGATATGAAAAATCCGTTTGGGGCTCAAACGAACTCCGAATCGAGATCCGCGAAATCCCACACGCTCGTGACGACACGAGGGTCACAAATCTGCCCAGAATTACATCGGTACCCTCGCCCACGCGCTCCAGCACGCGCGGGCAGCTTTGGGTGTCCAAAGCGATTTCGGGTGGCCGAAAAATCTCGGAACCAAGACTTCAAACTCCTACCCTAGGTAAAACACCCCATTTGGAGTCACTTTTGTTCTTGGACCACCCCCAAAAAGTGACCAGAAATAGTAGTTTCGAAGGGCTGAAGTTTCGGCCAAATTTCAAGTCGAAAATCGAACCCCTTAGAGCTAAAATCGGTCGAAGCCCATATACCCATCAGCTAGAACACGAAAAATAGCTCAAAAACCATACCTTACTCGATCGATTTGGTGGAGAAACGAAGGAGAATTTTGAGCTGGAAGTTCGGGTGGCTTCGAAGGAACCTCCGCCGGAAAACATGGTTTTCCGGCCAGCTCAGGGCGGCCCTGGGGTGGAGGTTGGTCAGGTTGTGACGGCGACACGGAGGCGGACCCGATGGTACCCACGGCGGAGATCGGCTCGGCCTGTGGTGGCCGGGCCGTCGCCGAGAAGGCGAAGGGTCGCACGGCCCTGTTTCGCGCGAGAGAGAGAGAGAGGAAGAGAGAGAAAGTGACGGGGGAGAGAGAGAGAAAGGGGTATAAAAATCTGACTTTTTGGCCAAATTACCATTTTGCCCTTCGTGGTTTTTAGACCATATCTTCTTCATTACGGCTCCGATTCGGGTCTACTCCGTGTCTACAAACTCATTTCGCCGCACTCTACGCAGTGGCGTAAGCGGAATTCCCAAATTATTTCTCGATTAAAAAGTCAAATTTTCCCTCATTAAAATATGTAAGGGCAATTTGGTCTTTTTGCTAAAAGATATTTTCCTTTATTGTCATAAGCCGGATATCATTTATTGTCCACAACAAAGTAGCTCTTAGGTTGAAAAGGGAATTTCTGAAAGCATCATACACCTCGACCCCATTGGTCCATAGCTCCTTCAAGTCATCCACAAGTGGTTGCAAATATATATCTATGTTGTTTCCTGGTTGTTCTGGACCAGGAATAAGTAAAGTCAGTAACAAGTTTTGTTGTGACATACATATACTTGGTGGAAGATTGTAAATGACTAGAACAACCGGCCAACAACTATATTGAGAGCTTAGATTCTTGAAGGGATTAAACCCATCAGTTGCAAGCCCAAACCTAAGATTTCTTGGATCAACAGCAAAATTGGGCCACTTTTGTTCAATCACATTCCATGTGACTGAGTCAACCGAATGATGCATCTTGCCATCTTGACTATGATGAGTGGAGTGCCAAGTCAATTGCTCCGCTAATTCTGGTGAATTGAACATTCTTCATAGTCTTGGTATTAAAGGAAAGTAACACAAAACTTTCGTAGGCACTCCCTTCTTAGTCTTCTTAGTTCGTGGGTTTACTTGCCATCGCGACTCACCACACTTAGGACAAATCTTCATGTGCTCTTGTTCTCTTCTAAATAAACAACAATCATTAACACATGCATCAATCTTCTCATACCCCAAATCAAACTCTTCCAGAAACTTCCTTACTGTGTACAAAGAATCGGGAAGAACATTTGGATTTGGTAACATATCCTTAATAGCCTCAAGAAAATCGTTGAATCCTTTATCGGTAAGGCCATTTATAGCTTTAATTTTGTATAGGTATGTGGTGGTCGATAGCATTGTGTATTTCGTACACCCTATATATAAAGGGCATTGGGCCTCATCCAACTTCTTTTTGTAATAGTCCTCTACACTTTCATATGTTGACTTTCCAGCCCCATCACAAGTAATATAAGCATCATTGTACATCCTATGTGCCTCTGGCATTTCATACTCTTTAGTTTGTGCAGGCATTTCCAAATCTTCAACGTGTGTTGAAGTACTTGCTTGTTCCCCATGGAGGATCCAAACCTTGTATAGAGGGTCAAAACCATGCTTAAGCATGTGCATATATAACATGTTATCTGTTTGAGAGCAAAGGTTTTTACAAACTTTGCAAGGACATATCACCATATCAGGATTCCTTGCATAATGTTTTGCATTCTCAATAAATTTTCTCACTCCATCTTGGTACTGATAACTAAATCTACGCAAAAAATAAATTTATATTAACCAACTAAGTTTAATAATTCCTCTATAGTTCTATAGATTTAGAGATTGGGGAAACCTTGGAAAACTTGTCCAGCTTTTATCCATAGTCATTAACTAATTGTCTTTCTTATCCAATGAAATATGACAATAGTCATAGTTAGTAAAAGAACAACACATGTGATGATATCATAAACTCGAATTAGTTTGATAACCCAGGTGATAAACTGATGTGGAAATCTATCTATCATTGTAATTAAAAAAAGGCAATCTGGATAATATACATGTATATAATCTGGATAGTAGCCCATGACAGTTGCTTTGTATAATTCAGATAATTAAAATAAATATAAACGGTTTCTAAAAAAAAATCCACCCAATGAAAGTGCAAGACTTTATTTTGAGAGCATTAAAGATAACATCAAACAAACAAGCTAACATGTTTTATAGGATAACTCACAAACATAGCATCAAAGAACTAGATGATTAAACAAATCCAAGTAATTTGAGTGAGACAAAATATTGAATATTAGCAAAAGTATTCTTGTGACAGAAACATATCAATCCAAACAAATACAATAATAACATAGAAGAATAATTGACTCATCAAAATACTACCAATATGTAGATGAATACCTGGAACTTCCTTAGCTCAAAACTCAATTGTTGTTTCGTTGACCAATTAAACCTAACACCCACACAAATTAACAAAAAAGAATGTGTATTAAAATTCAAGAAGAGACAAAAGCGAAATAATTTATTTTAGAAATTAACAAAAATCAATTAAATTACCATTGCATGTGAAACCTTTTCATTTTTCCATAAAAACATTACTCTATTTACTCAACAATCCAATCAATGTTTTCTTATATCCCCATTGTAGCTATGTTTTCTTAAGTGAGCATATCATTCCTGTACAACTCTACCAAAACCACCCACTCACTCTTTTCAGTTCATAAACAAAAGCCACAGTCGAATAAGGGAATTAAATCCTTCCTCTTACTGACATTAGAGGTTTGAAGTGCAAGTTGCTCAGATGAGAGCCGAAATAATTTCAACCCATATAACAATTTTGAAAATAAGAAAATGATCTCAATTGTGATTTTAGAATAACCAATAACCAAATGAGTGATTGCAGTTACTTTTGGAAAATTCACATGAATGAGATGGGTAAAAGAATATGGTTAATTCAAGAAAAATAAAATTAAGAAGATTAACATACCATGAATCTAAAGGCCAACACCTTAAGAATATTCTAGAAGAAGTTTGGTGAATTAATTCTGTATTCAATTGAATTCAAAAGCGAATTACACACCAAAAGAGTAAATGATAATTACAGACCAAGAGAGTGAAATCTTAAAATTCCTCTTGCCATAGAAGCCACCAAGAAAGTGAAAGAGAGAGTTCTTATTACCTTGAGACTCCAGGTCTGAGAACAAAGAAGAAGAAAACAAATATCAATTTTACCTTGAGACTATGTCTGAGAACGAAGAAGGAAAAAAAAAAAAAAATCAATTTTGGGTGAGTAAGAAGACACTGTAAAATATTAGAACGAAAAATAAATAAATTAAAAAGACGCTATAAAAAAGTTGTGAAAAAATAATGCGCAAATATTTTGGTGAAACAAAAGGCGGGACGCCAAAATAAACTTGGGGGTTAAGTTAATGACGCCACCACGACGTCATAAACCTATTAACGACCCGGATGAAATGTCGTCTAAAACAACTAGAATCCATGACAGACAATATGCATCATTGAAAAAAAATTAAACAATGACACTTGTTACACGTCATTAGTAGTTTGAGGTTAAATTAATAAATTTTTTGGGTTACATCTATGACGTAGATCACGTGTCGTCGTATAACTGTTTCATGATGTGTAGAGGACGTCATTAAGTTAAGAAAATTTGCGGGGTGCATCTATGACGCAGGACATGCGTCATCGTACAAATGTTTCATATCTTTAAATTCACGACAAGCAGTAGAAAAAAAATCTTAATGGCGTCTGAAAGGCGTCATCAAAATGTACAAGAAACAATGATGCACATCCTACGTCATTGAAAACGATTTTAATGGCGCATCAAGTGAGTGTTGATGTCATAAACTTACTTCGATGACGCATTTTAAAAACGCGTCATAGATAATGGCATTTAATGACGTGTATTTTCAATGTGTCATTAAATCTGCGTCATAAAAAGACACTTTTGTTGTAGTGTATTGTCGGTATCACCACCATTACTCATACGCTCCAGGATTGTTATATCTTAAAGGACAAAATCCAATAGCTCCTCAATAATGGTGGGTTGGAGATAGACTTTTCTTCCCGACATCAATTAGCTGCAGCAAATATGATTGAGGAAAAAGTCACACCCACCTTTACATTACTAGAAGGAACAAAAGTTGCAAGTATTAATACCAACAATGGGGGCACAATTGTACATGCGTGTCCTAATGCTCCGTGGTCTAGTGATCTTCAAATTCATTCTCTTCATAAGCTCATGACTGCACCTAGTCCAGAGATATGGGAAGATTCTTTGGCCGACCAATCTGCTGAGGGGCAAAAAATATTTGTAAAAAGGGCCAAGCGTATGTCCAAACATTTCCCACCCAATCATAGATCTACTACTCATCCTGGTATCAAGCTTAGAGGCATGCCATCCTTTAAAAATAAGAGAAAAAAAGGGTGTAAAAGAAAGTTCAAATCCCTCAAAAGTATGAATATGAATAAACCGCAAGGGTCCTGTCACACTCAACGAGTTTTTGTTAGTTGAGTTCTTCTCAAGTGAATCCAACGTTGAGGAAGAAGTTATGCAATGCAAGATGGTTTCTGTGGAGGAATATGAGGCTGACATAGAGGTTGATGAGATTACCCTCTATTTCGGTCGAAGCATTCCATATGCTGATAAAGCACAAGTTGATTCCTTTAAAACGGAGAAGAAGTCAAAGGTGAAAGAGATTAAACTCTCCTTGTCAAAAAAGACTGTTGCAGGGGAAGTTCCACCGTCCTCCTCAAAAGCAAAGAACCCTAAACCTGATACCGATAAAATGACGGAGTCATCACAATCACATGTAGTTAAGTATGATATTTTGGTCATCTTAAGTGCATCCACTCTCCTTGAAGTGTCTTTGACACGTTACAAATGTTGAGAGTTTAGGGAAACACTTGTAATGCCTTTAATGAGGCCAGATTTATACAAGTCATGTTTGAAATCAGCGAATATCCACACAACTAAAACCTAAAAGTTTTGTGCATCATGTCTGGCAGTTATTACTTTTGGTGAAGATGACTTTTTACTTGGGTCCAAATTTCATAATCGACCTATTTACGTCACTGGCGAAGTTGGAGGCACGACAAATAATCGAATCTCTGTGAACCTTATCCCTTTAAAGACGTTCCATGCTATAGGGATGAGTGCCGACAGTTGTCTCCTTCCATGCTGACTATTCAAGGGTTCAACCAACTTGGGCAAAAATCCATGGGCTCTGTTGCATTGGAAATGGAAATAAGGGACCTATATTTAGACGCCTTATTCCAAGTGATTGATGCTGACACTTCATACAACGTCCTGCTGGATGGCCATGGCTCCATACATATGGCGTAGTCCTTTCTACGCTTCACCAATGCTTCAAATACTTGGTGAATGGGTCAAGAGTGTTTCAGGTGACACAAACCCATTCAGGGGCGAAGAGGTAAATTACCATGATGCGAAGCAAGAAAATGAGAGACTAAATGAGAGAATAAATGAGAGACTGTCGAAGCAAGAAAATCACAGAAGTTTGAAGCACCCAAACCTTTAATAGGAATTCAATTGAATCTAACACCTCGTGGTATGTCATCCTCAAAAGTTGAAGAAGTCCTGACTTCAAAGGCTCCCAAGCCAAAGATAATTGTTAAGTCTTCAAAAGAGGATCCTTGTAAACTAGAAACAGGCTCGTTGAAATAAACAATGGAGTCATTGATGACAACAAGTTACATTCGTCCCTTACAAAAGATCAGTCAGTCTATCCCAAGGGGTAGTTTGGTCATTTTGACCACTTTTGGCAAAAATGATGGCCCCAGTAAATGAGTAGTCGTCCACAAAAAGGCATCATTGCTAGAAACAACATCTGTTCCACTAAAGATAAAACTCAAAGGCCGAAAAGGGAAGAAAATTAATGCTGGCCTCACAGTTCAAAATGAGAGTGACATGCTCAAAATGTCTCTTCCAAGGCCACAACTAGAAACTTCCGGGCCCGAAGTGCTCACTAATATGGAACAAGCTATGTTTAGGGAAGATGAGGTAAATACCAGGCCGCTTCGCATTTATGTGTTCAAACGCTTAGGAGGCAGACAACTACCCCGCATCTCAATCATTCAACGCTTAGAGAACCCTTCCAATTCTCAACAAAAGAAAGTCCATAATAAAAGAAAATGGAACGTTAACATCAGAGCGGTTACTAAGAATTTACAAAGGAGTCAATCCTTTTACAAAACAAAAAGTTCTACATCAAAAGAAAGGCGTGGAAGGTGGAAAACGGCCGGTGGTGGATTCCTGTGCACGTCTACTGCCTAGGGGCGCAAAACATTAAAAAGAGTGAGTGGACCCAAAACAAAGTTTAGAAAATAGCA
Source organism: Prunus dulcis (assembly GCF_902201215.1). Lineage (NCBI taxonomy): Eukaryota > Viridiplantae > Streptophyta > Magnoliopsida > Rosales > Rosaceae > Prunus > Prunus dulcis. The sequence continues at coordinate 17,623,111 of NC_047650.1, read as the reverse complement.
TATGAACATACTAACCCCACTGTAAAAACAGTTATACAAACTAACCCCACTGTAAAAACAGTTATACAAACTAACCCCACTGTAAAAACAGTTATACAAACTAACTTATTCTCTTTATTTCTGAAATCAATGCACTCATATAATTTTATATGTATATAAGCCAAGAAAACTCATGGTCAACATTAATTTCTTAAGGCATTGAAAACAGTTTAAAACTACCACCTAGGTGTACCCTTTATTTCCGTCAATTCTTTATATCCGTCAACTCCTTGCATCACCATGGGTGACACATACTCGCAGGTCTCAGTGATTACAAGGTCAGTCCGAGCCGCAACTCGCAGGATTCAGGGGATCGTAGTCCACCTGATTCGCATTACTCGCTCCACACGAGTTCGAGCACCAAGGAACTCGTGGGGCAACTGTCAAGCATGCTGACTAAACCGAAGGCAACCAATACAATCCGAAGGCAACATTTAATCTAAAGGCAACATTTGTATATCTGGGTACAAGGTGGTTTAGGAAAATATAAAGTTTCTGAAGAAAATCTGTTGAATAACTGAATTTCTGTAACCTCTAAAATTTTGCTGTCATTTATCTGATAATTAACTAGAATTTCTTTTCCTATATCCTTTAAAGGGTATTCCACTCGGCAGCATGCAAAACAAAATATTCAACATCATAGAACAGCTTATAACACTAATCTTTGAATAAAATTTATTCAAGATCAAATACTGGAACTGAAACTGAACTGCTTAAATTCATTTATAAAAACAAAGAGTCCACTCACTGGTAGTCCGTGCTTGCTAGACCTCTTGAAGGTCCATCCTGCGGGTCAACTGGTGCCCGGGTGCCTAATTCAATGACCATAATATTCTATTAATACAATATAGTATTAATTTAAAACCCTGACCCCCGGCTCCTAGAAGTACGTGCATCAAATTAAAGTTATTCATACGCCCATAAAAGCTTTTCTTCCACTTGGGATAGTCTAGCAGTATCTTGGGACTCAAAAAGTACTAAAGTCCCAAAAAGTCAACCCAGGGTCTCGTGGGTCCATGACCTCGCAATTACTCTAAAAGTTCCAACATATCTAGGACACATGTCCCGACAGTTTGGTCTCGATCGGACGGTCGGATTGATCACGATCGTACAATCGCACAATTTCTAAACCCTAGCCCTAGGGTTCATGATTTCGGAGTATCTCGGACTCCGATTCACAATCCGTTGAATCCTACACGATTTTGAAATTGTCTAGATTAACATATCTGAAATTGATTACAATCCAACGGCTCCACAGTATTGAACCCGAAAATCGCACAATATGGAAAATCCTGTCGAGGCTCAAACGCTATCCAAATTGAGATCCGTAAATTCCTACGCGCTTGTGACAACTTAAGGATCTCATCGAGACACAGTGCCACTTCACTACCCTCACCCACGCGCCGCTACAAGGGCCGGCAGCGCTGGGTGTCTAAAGCGATTACGTATCGCCGGAAAATCTCAAAACCACGGCTCCAAACTCCTACCCTAGGTATAACACCATATTTGGAGCCACTTTTGTTCTTGAACTTACCCCAAAAATTGACCAGAAGTAGCCGAACTCGGAGGCCGAAAATCGGCAGAACTTCCAATTCGAAAATCAATTACCTACGTTCAAAATCGATGCAATCCTACCTAACCATCAACTAGAGCATGGAAAATAGGTTGAAATCCATACCTTACTCGTCTGAATTGGTGGAGAAATAAGGGAGAACAAACGGTTTGAAGATTTGGCAAAACCGGCATGATTTTGGACGTTTTCCGGCGAAAATAGCGACGGTCGAGGAGTAGGGAAGGGCGGGCTGAGTGGCGGAGCTGATGTCGGTTCTTCCTGGACCGGTCAGGCAGTCTATGGTGGTGGTGGTTCACAGAGAGAGGGGGTTTGGCGTCGGGCTGGAGAATTGTCGAAGGGAGGGAGAGAGAGAGAGAGAGAGAGAGAGAGAGAACCTGAGGGAGAAGAGGGAAAATAAGGGTTTTAAAAATCTGATTTTTCAAATTACCGTTTTGCCCCTCGTGATATTTTAACCGTATTTCCTTCGTTAAAGCTCCTATTCGAGCACACTTTGTGTCTAGGAACTTGTTTCGTCGTGCTCTACGCAACGGTGTATGTGGAATTGTTAAATTCCTTCTCGGTCAAAAAGTCAACTTTTCTTTATTAAATTATTCCAAGGGCAAAATTGTCTTTTCCTCTTAATAAATTATAATTAAATATTAATTTAGGTTTGGGTTATTACAAGTTGCATGAAGACGGAGCATTAAATCACAAGGGAGCGGGAGTAGGCGTAGTTATAATCACCCCAGATGGAACTTTGTTGGGGCGAGCCAATACACTAGGCTTTCCAACCTCAAACAATGAAGCAGAGTACAAGGCGCTTTTCACAGGCTTGCGTGCGGCAAAGGAATTGTCTATTAAGAGGTTAGCAATTTGCTTAGATTCCCAATTGATCGCCAATCAAGTGTCAGGGCGAAGCACACACTAAAGTCCAAGAGCTTTTGAAGGCATTTCCTACCTTTACCATCCAACAAGTTCCTCAAGCAGAGAACACAGATGCAGATGCTCTGGCAAGCCTGAGATAAGCGATGGACACCCAGTTCAAACATTCAACTCCTGTTGAGCATTCCCTACCTTTACCGTCCAACAAGTTCCTCAAGCAGAGAACACAGCTGCAGATGCTCTGGCAAGCCTGAGATAAGCGATGGACACCCAGTTCAAACATTCAACTCTGGTTGAGCACCTTAATCAACCAAGCATTGAAGGGCCTTTGGCCAACACCCCCCATATGTAGTATATTACTCTAATTTATTTCACAAGGATCGAGGAAGAGAGATAAGGAAGATCGAAGATCGATGAATCAACTCGCAAATATTCCACATGCATAATTTTGCTCAAACAATTATGATGGATGGGAACGCATGGCATCACTGGTTTCACATATCTACAATCGATGAATTAAGAGAGATTGTGGATGGTTGTCGCGATTTCCAAGATCTATAATCGATCAAATTAAGAAAGATTGGAAATTGCTAGATTACGATAGATGGGATCTAATGGCATCATCGATTTTTCACACGCACACACACACATAGTTGGGCAAATCCAGAAACATGGTAATATGGGAGCTGACTTGAGAATAATAATCACGTATAAATAAGTCCTCTTTAACTATTTAGTACCTTGGCTACAAAGTCTAATCATGCTTAACCTATTTTACTCGCTTATAGCATCACTCATTGACTTTCTTATTGCATCACTTACAATTCGCAAAGCTTTTTCAACTGTCTTCTTGTCTGGAATATTCCCATTTTTATCTTCGCGTCCTTTCTTCCATAATGTTGATTTATCTATGTCCTCCTTGGGCATTATTTCTGGCTACAACAACAAACCTTTAGCAGATAGATAAATAATTAACAACTATACTAGGTAAATGTGGGTATTGTGTGATGGGATGCATGAGGGATATAATTCAAGATACAAGCCTTTCATTCCACACTAAGGTACTGTTTTTGTTTGTAGTATAATAAGAGATTATTATCAAGCGTTCTCGCTCTACAGTATAAAGATTCCAAAACTGCTTATGATTAGGAGCATGTAGACCCATCACTCGAAATGAAACCCTTTTTTTCTTGTTTTTGTTGTTGTGGAGTTGGATTTGGTTGAGGATGATTTTTTTTGTACATTTGTGGTTGAGCTCTTCAAGGCAACATACGACTGTAAAGTGTCGCTACTACGTGATGTTTGTGCACAAAGTTTGTTAAGGATTCAAGCTTAAAGTTTGTGCACAAGGTAAATAAGATTAGCCGTGATGTTGTTGATGCGATTTAAAATAATTTGCTTTGTAGGTTTCTAATAACAATAATTGATTAATAAGATAGATTGAGAATAAATGGATTACCATGGATTAACAATTTCCCATATCTATATTTAATTGATTCAGGTGGATTTTTTCAAGATAAGTAAACAATAAATATTATTTAAATTCAATTCAATTGAATAACTTATCAACCATTAGACTCGAATGGTTTAAAAAGAAATGGTTCTCAACCATTTAAAAATTAATGGTTTGAATTACCTAAGGAATTTAAACCACTTAACATATGTGGTTTAAATTCATTTAGTATTTTTAGCTTTCTATTCTAGGCATTCAGACTTGTATATAAACCTTTTTAGTTGAATGAATTACACAAGCAGAACTCAAAGCAGTTCCTTAGCTTCTTCCTTTTGTTTCTCTAATTATCTTAAAATTTCTCTAGTTCCCTTATTCCTATAAACTAGGAATTCATAGTTCTATCGACTAGAAGTTTTGGATCAAGTGGTATTAGAGCACCAGATCCGAGAGGGTGACGGTGGTTCATGGTCTCAACTCGCAACCAACGCAAAGCTTTTGGAGAAGAACTTTTAGGTCCTTTGCTCGTACACCGAAAGCCAAGGTCCAAGAGAGACATTATGGCTGGAGAAAACAAACAGGATACATCCAGTGATGGCGATCGCAGCACTAAACTTGAGCAACAAGTTGAAAACTTGTCTGCAACAATCCTTAAACTCGTGGAGAGTTTGAAGACTGGAAAATCTTCACGTCCATCAACTTCATCTGAGCCTGATCAAAAGCTCAAGAAAAAGGTTGTTGAGGATAGTGAAGATGAAGATGACATACAAGCTGATCCAACGAAAAAGAAAGCTGAATCAGGTGACAATAAAAATTCTATTGATACCTTAAAGATTGATTTTAAGGTTGACATCCCTATATATAAAGGAGATGTTGATCCTGAAAAGCTAGATAACTGGATAGACACATTAGAAACTTATTTCACAATTTATAAGTATTCTAATGTGCAAAAAATAAAATATGCGAGTTTGAAACTTTCAAGCCATGCCCTTACATGGTGGAAGTCCTATCAGAGACGGTATGATGTCTTAGAATTGACTTGGAAGAACTTCAAGAAGCTTTTGAGAAAACAATTTTATCTAGTTGGCTATGAAGATGAAAGATGGTATAAGTGGCAACACTTCAGACAAAGATTTGGGCAACCTGTACAAGAGTATACAACAGAGTTCCACAACCAAGCTATGGTTCTGGACATTGACGTCGATGACTACGACGTTTTCATGAAGTATACCGGAGGTCTTGCCGACTACATACGGAAAGAACTAAAATTGTTCATCGTAGACACCATTGAAGAAGCTACTGTGAAGGCCATCGCCATTGAGGCAAAAAATAAAAGAACTGACAAGAAGGATGACAGATCAAAACCTGTCAACAAAACTGACTGGCAGAAAAATGGGACGCGGAGCAAGGAAGGTCAGACACAGAAGGTCTACTGTGATCACTGTCAAACCAGCAGACATGCCAAAGACAAGTGTTGGATACTCCATCCTGAGTTACAGCCAAAGCGCGAGAAAAACAACCAGGGAGAAATGACAGAAAAGCCACCTTAACTGCACAGCAGGTAGAAGAGCTTCCAGAGTTGAAACACCCTGATGTTACACTTACCCTTATGACAAGACCAGCAGATACTGAAGACACATACAACCGTGAAGAGTTGTTTCATGTGAATATTCAGGTGAAGCAAAGTGTTGTACAAGCTATTATTGACCCTGGAAGTCAGAAAAACCTGATTTCAGAGGCTTTAGTAAGAAAAGTGGGTTTAAACACCACACCACATCCTAAGCCGTACCCGTTAGGATGGATTCAGAAGGATGTTGACTTACAGATCACGAAGCAATGTACCTTCAAATTTGCTATCACCAATCGATATATCGATGAGGTGACATGTGAGGTGGTTCCTTTGGATGTTTGCCAAGTCATATTAGGCAGTCCATATTTATGGGACCGAGATGCCATCCATTATCGACGGCTTCGCAAGTATCGACTTGTGAAGGATGGGAAGGAGTTCCACATCAACGCTTGCAAGCCTCAAGCTACAGATAATTTGCTTACAGATAATTTGCTGACAGCTAACCAAGCCAAGAGGTTAGTCAATTCATGTGGGCGATTCGTTTTGTTGATGATTCGACCGCAAGATCAGAGTTCTAGGGCTGTGACATTGTCTACATTGTCTTTATCTCCTACACAATGCTCAGACATAGGGAAATTACAAGAGAAGTTCAAGGACTTATTTCATGATGTGCAGGGTTTGCCACCACGGAGAGCTGTGGAGCATGAGATCCAGTTGGTAGGAGATTCACCTCTACCAAACTTGGGTTTGTATCGTACTTCTGTGACGGAATCTGACGAGATCAAGAAACAAATTCAAGGACTTCTTGAACAAGGAGTCATCAAACCCAGCTGCTCACCATGTGGTTCGCCAGTGTTACTTGTGCCTAAGAAAGACGGAGGCTGGCGTATGTGTGTAGATTATAGGGCACTCAACAAAATAACCATTAAGAATCGGTATCCATTGCCGAGGATTGATGACCTGCTAGATCAACTACATGGTGCACGCTACTTCACTAAGCTTGATCTCAAATCTGGCTATCACCAAGTCCGCATCCATGACGAAGATACTTGGAAAACTGCATTCAAAACAAAGCAGGGGCTGTTCGAGTGGTTAGTCATGCCATTCGGATTATGCAATGCTCCAGCTACCTTCATGCGATTGATGAATGAGGTACTCCGCCCTTTCCTTGACGACTTCGTCATTGTATACTTAGATGACATTCTCATATTTAGTGTCACATGGGAGGAACATCTTCATCATATTGCTCAAGTTTTGGAGGTTCTACGAACAAATCAATTACAGTTAAATGGTAAGAAGTGTGAATTTGGGAAACAACACCTTGTATACCTGGGATTCATTGTTGGGGCAGGAGAACTGAAAGTGGACCTAGAGAAAGTGCAGGTGATTTCTCAATGGCCTACTCCCCAAACAGTGACTGAAGTTCGGAGCTTTATAGGTGCATGTCAATATTTACGAAAGTTTATTCGGCACTTTTCACAAATTGCAGCACCCTTACATTCTCTAACAAAGGCCAATCAAAAGTTTGAATGGTCGAGAAACCATGAGGAATCTTTCCAGTTGTTGAAACGGAAGATTACAGAGGCCCCAGTATTAGCATTACTGAATTTGCAGAGACCATTTGAAGTGGAAGCAGATGCATCGAACTATGCTATGGGAGCCGTATTATTTCAAGATGGGAAACCAGTTGCATACCATTCTGAGATGTTTAGTGGACCGGTATTGAATTATCCGACTTATGACAAGGAGTTGTATGCAATGCATCAAGCAGTGAAGCATTGGAGAGCTTACTTGTTGGGAAAAGAAGTCATAGTTCACTCAGATCATAAACCTCTTCAGTTTTTAACTACACAGTCTAAGTTACAGCAAGCTCGCCATATGAAATGGATGTCTTACCTACAACAATTCAGTATTGTGATAAAGTACAAGAAGGGAGCAACTAATAAGTTGGCAGATATGTTATCTAGACCACCTACACCAGTTAATTCCGCATTGCTGGTGGCTATGAAAATCCAACCCATTGTTCCTTCTGAATATGCTAAAGGGTAGGACACAGATGCTGATTTCAACTCAGCCTATGCCAAGCTGCAACAAGGAAAGACTAGTGAGTTTCAATTGAAAGATGGACTAATGTATAAGGGAACACAATTGTGCATTCCAAAAGATGGCGACAGGTTGCAGTGGATTCGTGAGGCTCATACTTCCAAAGTAGCAGGGCATTTTGGAGTTGAGAAGACTTTATTGAATCTTCGTCGTTATGTGTATTGGCCAAAGATGCATCTCGATGTTTCACGATACATTCGAGGTTGTGTTCTATGCAACACATCGAAGCCTTCCAACAGGAAGTTAGGACTGTATCTTCCATTACCAGTACCTACTCGACCTTGGGAGAGTATCTCGATGGATTTCTTAGGTGGATTGCCTAAAACCAAGTCTGGAAATGACTACTTGTTTGTGGTGGTAGATCGTTTCAGTAAGATGGTGATTCTCATTCCATGCAAGAAGACCGTAACTGGAGAAAGAGCTGCTAAGTTATTTTTCCAATATATTTGGAAGCATTTTGGCTTACCTACATCAATTATTTCTGACAGAGACAGTCGATTCTTAGGCCATTTCTGGAGGTCGTTATGGGGAATGATGGATACTAGATTGAAAAGAAGCACTAATTTCATCCACAGACAGATGGGCAAACGGAGGTCGTAAACCGAACTATGGTACACTTGTTGAGGGGTTACAATTCCAAGCATCCGAAGACTTGGGATGAAAGTCTCCCTTACTTACAGTTTGCTTTCAACCGAGCAATTCATGGCTCTACACTCAAATCTCCATTTGAGGTTTGTTTGGGTTATTTACCTCAGAGTCCTTTTGATTTAGCATTCACTATGAGTGACCAACCATTACAGTGGGAAAGAAGAAGAAGAACATGTTCGAGCACAGAAATTTCTCGAACGAGTCAGAAAGATTCATACTGAAGTGGAGGCACAATTGAAGCATTCTCAGCAACGATATAAAGCTCGCCATGATAAGCATCGTGTGCCATGTAACTTCAAAGAAGGTGACCTAGTATGGTTACACCTTGGAAAGGAGCGGCTAACCGGTGAAGGCAAGAAACTGAAGCCTATTCGTTATGGACCGTTCAAGATCATCAAACAAATTGGTGATAATGCTTTTCAACTTGAATTACCACCATACATGCATATGTACTCGGTCATCAATGCCGAGAATCTTAAGCTTTTTGAGCCATCTCTACTTGATGATGATCCCGACGAAGACATTCGGCTTCCATCAGTTGATGACTTAAAAATTGAACTAGAAGACCCTTTGTTGAAGGATTGTATCTTGGAGCAGAAGGTTCGTGAGACCCGACATGGAAAGTATGAGTATTTTCGTATTGGCAGTAAAGGGCAACTTCCCAGCAAATCGAAATGGTATATTCGAGACAAGGCTACCAAGAATTTCCACATCTCACCATTTAACTTGAGCAGGAGCTCAAGGTCTTAAATGGGAGAGCCATGATCCAGGTGGATCTTTTCAAGATAATTAAATAATAAATATTATTTACATTACATCATTTATCAACCATTCGACTCGAATGGTTTAAGAAGAAATGGGTCTCAACCATTTAAAAATTAATGGTTTGAATTATCTAAGGAATTTAAACCATTTAACATTTGTGGTTTAAATTCATTTATTATTTTTAGTTTTCTATTCTAGGCATTCAGGCTTGTATATAAACCATTGTAGTCAAATGAATTAAAACAGGCAGAACTCAAAGCAGTTCCTTAGCTTCTTCATTTTGTTTCTCTAATTGTCTTAAAATTCCTCTCGTTCCCTTATTCCTATAAACTAGGAATTCATAGTTCTATCGACTAGAAGTTTTGGATCACCGTTCACCGACAAGGAGAAATTCATGCTATGGCAAAGAAGGATGAAACATGTCCTTAAGAAGCAAGGTCTCAATAAAGTCTGGGCATGCAAGGAAAAAAAGCCAGTAACCACGACATATGCGGATTAGGAGGACCTAGAAGAGCTTGCTAGAGGATCCATTGAACACCATCTAACCGATGAGATGTTGTGTAATGCGATAGAAAACACCATGAAGCAGATATGGGAGAAACTTGAAGAGATGTTTGTGGCCAAATCATTGTCCAACAAGCTCTTCTTGAAAGAGGAGTTTCACTCTCTAAAGACGGAGGAGAGCATAAGCGTGATGGAGCATGTGAGCGCTTTTAATAGGTGCATTGCTGACTTGAAAAGAATGGATGAGATTTATAAGTCGGAAGACAAGTCTGTGATGTTATTGACATCCATACCACCATCTTATAAACACTTCTGCATGACGCTTATGTTTGGGGATGGAACTTTGAAGTTTGAAAAGGTCATGTGAGATTGGAATTCAGGATGAGTCATGTCATGAGACATCCTGACGCATGACAGAATGGTTAAACGTTTTAGAGGTGTTTCTCAAGTTGAAGGTTTTGTAGCAAAGTCCGGAGAAAGAGGTTGATCGAGTAAGCGTGAAGGCAATAAGAGAAATAGAGGAAGATCAAAATCCAAGGCAAAATACGGTTGTTTTGAATGTCAGTCAAAGGATCATTGGAAGAAGAATTTTCCTACATGGAGAAAGAAGAGAAACAACAGGAAGAAGCCAAAGTCATGAAGGATAGTGATGGTGAGCTTTTATTTACTAATATCATTGTTAATACTAATGCACTTGCTATCTCTTCCAGGGTTTCATCTTATGATTGGATTTTGGATTCTGGGTGCTCATATCATATGTGTTCAAACAAATCTTGGTTTGACGCGTATGAGGTGGACTATAGCAACAAAGTTATGATGAGGGAAGACTCGGTTTGTAGAATCGAAGGAACGGTTACAATCAATGTGAAGATTCATGATGGCGTGGTTAGGACATTTAGGTATGGTTAGGTACATACCAAAGTTGAAGAAAAATCTCATCTCCCTCGGTACTTTTGACAAGAATGGCTATTCCTACAAGGCCAATGGAGGTAAGCTCATGATCTCAAAGGGTTCACAAGTGGTTATGAATGGAGAGATTCAACATAACTGCATGTATCGACTATGTGGTACAACGGTGACTGGTGGAGCAACTATATCTACCAATAAGGACTCAGAGGATGACACTCAGCTTTGCATTTGAGGCTAGGGCATATGATTGAGCCAGCTACTACGTCACATTCTTGAATGATTTTTCTGGGTTTATTTCATGAAGGAGAAATCCAAGGTATTCACCAAATTGAAGGAGTGGAAGGTGGAAGTAGAGAAACTTATGGGAAGAAAGATCAAGATCCTAAGATGTGACAATAGAGGAGAATATAAAGATAACAAATTTCTAGAGTTTTGCAAGAGCAAGGGTGTCAAGAGGCATTTTATCGTGAAGAAGACGCCTCACCAAAATGCAGCCGCGGAGAGAATGAATAGAACTCTCATGAAGCATGAGAGGTGCATGAGGATTCATACCGGCTTGCTCGAGGCGGAGGAGGTTAACCACACTTCCTATTTGGTTAACCAGTTGCCATCTAAGTATCTTGATTTCAAGTGTGCAGAAGAGGTATAGTCTAATAAATCTATTAAGTATACTAATATGAGAGTATTTGGATGCAATGCCTACGCTCTCATACCTAGTAATGAGAGAACTAAGTTGAAACCAAAATCTCTTGAGTACGAATTCCTTGGCTTTGAGAGCAGCGTGAAATGTTTCAAGTTATGGGATCCAGTGAACCGGAAGAAAATACTCAATATCGACATTGTGTTTGATGAGAAGACCATCCCTATGATCAAAGTCAAGAAACTGAAGACGAAGGAGGATTTTGTCAGAATAAAGACAACCATTACAATTTCACCAAGTAGGGTATTTGAGGATACTCCAAGTATGCAACCAATTGAAGACGTTCATAAGATGGTAGAGTCCGATATTGGGGTGGAAGAATTTGGGCAACAACAAACTCAAGATGAAGAAGAATAAGAGGCTTAAGATCAGGTGGAGTTGCCATCTATAGCTAGGTCCAGGCCTAAGAGAACCATCAAACCTCCTTAACGGTTTGGATGAGAGACGGACCTAGTTCACTATGCTCTAAATATGGGTAAAAGTTTGGAGGGGGAAAGTTGGATAAGTACTATGATGAATGAGGTGGAATCTCTACACCGGAACTTTGTTTGGGAGTTGGTTCCAAAACCCAAAGATCCAAATGAGTGTTTAGGAAGAAGGAAGGGATACATGAGAAAGAGCCAACTAGATTCAAAGCTCATCTAGTGGCCAAGGGGTACTTACAAAAGGAAGGAATTGATTATGATGAGATATTTTCCCTGGTGGTGAAGCATACTTCTATATAGTTGTTGCTCTTCGTAGTGGCAAAATGGGACATGGAGGTGGAGCAAATGGATGTGAAGATGACGTTCCTTCATGGAGACTTAGATGAAGACATCTACATGAGTCAACCTCAAGGGTTCATTGAAACGACTAAAGGAAATATGGTTTGTAGGTTGAAGAAGTCTTTGTATGGTCTCAAGCAATCTTCAAGACAATGGTACAAATGCTTTGACACCTATATGCTTTGAATTGGGTATAAAAGGTGCGAATTGGATTGTTGTGTGTACTCTCACGTGTTCAAGGATACACGGAAAATTTGAGCAAACAACATTGGAATGCGATGCAGTGGATTTTCCGGTATATAAAGGGCACCAAGAAGCTTGGGATCTTGTTTGAAAGACAACAAAGAAAGGCATATGTGATGGGTTATGTGGATTCAGATTATGCAGAGGGACATAGACAAGAAGAGATCCACTATGGGGTATGTTTTCACTTATGGTGGAGGATCGATTAGTTAGAGACCGATGCTACAATCAATTACTGACTTGTCTACTATCGAAACTTCTAACGGAGGCTTCTAAGAAAGCATTATGGCTGACAAGATTGGCTAAAGGGTTCGGGATAGCTCAAGACTTGGTGATGATACAATGTGACAATGAAAGTTCTATATGCTTAGTCAAGAATGAAGTGTTTCACTGAAGGTCTAAGCATATTGATATACGGTACCACTGGATAAGGGATTGGGTGAACGATAAGGACATTACAATAGATAAGGTTCATACTGACAGGACCTGCCCCAGAATTTCCCTGAAATCGGGGTGAACCCCGTCTTTGTTCCGACATCTTCCCGATGCCGGGCCTACATACTAAAGACAGAGACTTTCTGCGAAATTTCGGCAGTCTCCGCTATAAATTGGACATTTCCCAAAATTTCAACCTGCACAAAAACACATTTAATATTCCAACAGGCAGCACGCACAATATAACTTCATGCAATTCACATAAATGGCCTTCGGCCTTCCAGTAATTCTCAACAAACTACCAAACACACTATCAAATCAATTCATGCCTTAAACAAGGCAAACGATAAATTTAAATATGAATTATGACTACTAAATTTCAACATGCATCATTTTACTTTTCCAATTTCAACCTACGAGGTTTTAACCCCCTAACACAATCACATCTATGTCCACGGCTGCACCTAATAACCTTAGGCTGCCTAGGTACCCTCACTGGGGGATCAAGCCATACGTAGTTCTTCCCTAAAGCCCAATTCCACACATAGGCAATACCTTTATTCATTTCTTTGTATTTCACATTATCTCCCCATACGCCGGTACTACCAACGCCACGTATGGGGTCTGTCAACACGCCGGATAACCTACGCCGCGTGCGACCTCACCATATTATCACATAATCTCCTCATACGCCGGTACAACCAACGCCACATATGGGGTCTGTCTCAATGCCGAATAACCTATACCACGCAAGACCTGAACATCATATCACAATATCTCCCCATACACCGGTACAACCAACGCTACGTATGGGGTCTGTCGACACACCGGATAACCTACTCCACATGCGACCTGAACATAATATCACAAGATCTCCCCATACGCCAGTAAAACGAACACCACGTATAGGGTCTGTCTCAACACCGGATAACCTACGCCACGTGAGACCTAACTTTCACAGGGTGGTACTTGTAGTGTAACCAAAATCCGGGGAGGTACCTAAGGTAGTGCGTATAGCACTTCACACTGACATTCTAGACTCTTTTTATACCTTTACAAACATATATAAACATATAATTTAATTCTAAAATTGTGTAAACCTCAACAATAGTCTAGCACCCGATAATTCCCCTGGGAAGGTGAGACTACTCTGGAAGACTCACGGTCAACCAAGGGTCAAACTACCCTGACCTTGGTCAAACGGGCCCACGGGGCCCACGACCTCTAAATTCCAATCCGAAAGTCCCTATGGGTTCTACAAGGTATATGACACTCGTCCTGCAAGTTTGGTCTAGATCGGACGGTAGGATCGCTCACGATCGCACGATCTGACGGTTATTATAAAACATAAACTTTAAATTATTTAATCGGAACATCCGGGGCTCCGATTCAATATCTGTGAATTCCTACACGATCCTAAAAATACCTAGATTAACATATATTAAATTTGAGACCATCCAACGGTCCTAACCTATCGAACCCGGATAACGCGTAATAGGCGATAACCGTTCGATAGTCAAACGACGTCCGAATTGAGATCCGCGAAATCCTACGCACTTGTGAAAACCTAAGGATCTCATCGACACAAAGTGCAACTTCACTATCCTGCCCCACGCGCTGCCACACGTGCCGGCAGCGCTGGGTGCCCAAAGGGATTATGCATCGCCGGAAAATCTCAGAATCATGGCTCCAAACTCCTACCCTAGGTATAACACCCTATTTGGAGCCACTTTTGTTCTTGAACCTATCCCAAAAACTGACCGGAAGTGGCCGGAATCGCGATCCCAAAATTTGCCAAATTCCAATTCGAAAATCGAGCTACCTACATTCAAAATCGATGCAATCCTACCCAACCATCAGCTGGAGCATGAAAAATAGGTAGAAATCCATACCTTACTCGTCTGAATTGGTGGCCAGAGGAAAGAGATCGAGCTCCTTGAATTTTGGGTTAAAACCGGTCGAATTTTTGCATTTTCCGGCGATCACAGGTGGTTCCAGTGGCTGAGATTGGTGGGGATGGGAAGAGGAAGATGGCACGGTTCTTTTGGGACCGGTGCCACCCCAAGCGGTGGCCGGATGCGACAGTGGTGGCCCAAAAACCACCGCAGGGAGAAGGAGAGAGAGAGAGAGAGAGAGAGAGAGAGAAAAAAAAAATCTGATTTTTATAAAAAAAATCTCATTTCAAAATATTTACGATTTTGCCACTGAACTTGTTTTGCTCGTAACTTCTTCGTTTCAACTCCGAATCGAGCCCACTATGTGTCTACAGAGTCATCTCAGTACGACCCTCCAAAAATACTAGTCACTGCCCCAAACTCCTTTCGGATAATAAAATGACCAAATTACCCCTACCTCAAGGGTAAATTTGTAATTTCACTTAAATAATTTAAATAAGGGATTAAATTTGGAGTCGGGGTGTTACACATACAGATGAGAATGCTTCAAATTGCTTGACCGAGCCAATCACAATTGAGAAGTTCAAACATTGTTTGAACTTGCTCAATTTTGTTACATGCTAAAGATTGAGGTGGAGCTATTGAGAATTACTAGAACTGTTTCCAAGAGGGTTGAAGAGGTTCTAGGAGTCAATGATTTTCACAAGGTGTTTAAGGCTCCCCAAGATAGAGATTGTTGATGTTGGTTCATCTTAAAGATGCTGAAGGATTGAAGGAAAAGGGCAGTCCAACAAGTTGAAGACTTATTGAATGGGCTCTGGAGCTCGAGTGGAAACTGCAGGCCCTCGAGCAGCAGAGATAAGGTTTTTTTTCCAAGCGAAAGTGCTTCAACGCCTGCTCGAGCAGTTGAACTCATACTCGAGTAGACACAAGCACTCGAGCTGCGAAGTGGTGGTCAAGTGGGACAAGCGAATCCATTGCATATCCCTAGTGAATATGGACAAATTTTCTCCTAGTTTTTGGGTCCTTTAAGTTTTCTATTCCTTGTATAATTGTACTACAGCCCTATGACATGTAAATAGGCACTTTAGCTCTAGGTTATTGTAACGTGAGAAAGCTAAGGCATCAAATTGGGTTCGAGTCAAGGGTGAGAGAAAGGAGAGCTAGGGTTTGCGAGAGATCAAATGAGGTTCTTCATTGTAACCAAGGGGGTTATTTCATACTAGTGAATTTCTTGGGGATCACCAAGAGGACGTAGGTAGAACGTTGAACCTCTATAAATTCTTGTATTCTTTGTATGCGTGTTTACTTTTCAGTTTATGTGTTTTGCGGAGCTTGTGTATGATAGTTGCGTAGTCCATTGACGACAAGGTCTTGGAGTGTTTTCGCACAATAGTAACAAGGCAATGACTTGTGTGCACTGTAACTACGACTGGTGGAGGTATGTGAGACTCACTTTTTTTGTTCAAGTATGTTAGTCTTTTTATGTTTTACTCACTTATATCAATGAATTAATACACATTGGAAGCACTGGATTACGATAGATGAGATCCCATGGCATTGCCAGTTTCACATATCTATGATTGGTGAATTAAGAGAGTTATGAAATCGTTATTGCGATTTCCTAAATCTTTAATCAATAAAATTAAGAGAGATTGGGAATCGTTAGATTTCAGTGGATTGGATCTAATGGCATTGTCGATTTTGCATATATATAGAGATATTTAGTCATATACCAATTCTTAGCACTAAAACTCTAAATAAACCATATACCATTTAATTTCTATATTAAAAAAATCCAAAAACTAACAGCTGACCTTATTTAATTTAATTTTGATTATTAAATTACTTTGATACCCTATTGAGTGTTTTGGGCTTTTTTATGAGGTTTTGGGATTAGGTCTATTTTAAGAAAGCAATGGCAATTTTGTAATTTAAAAGAAGTTAAAAGCTTTTTTGTTATATTGTAAATAGGCTTTGGTTGTGTTTCTAAAGTCCACTTCATATAGGGTTTTTTTTTTTATAATTTGGGCTCCTATATTGGGTATAATAGTGAATCTCCCATATATATAGTCCTCTTTTATTGAGAGATCCCTCAAATAAATTTTTTTTTTAGGGACACCTTTTAGGGTACTTTATTAATTTTTTTTTCAACGATCCAAACCATCTATTTTTTAAGTCTACATTCATAGATCATCCTTGTAAAAAATAGATAAATTTGAAACCCTTTCGATATTGTGCTTCAAGAAAGTACTAAAATTTCAATAATTCAATTGAGCGGTCAAATGATATCAGATTCAAGTGATTTTTTTGTATAGATGATCTTTGAATGAGTACATACAAAATAAACGATTTGGATTAGTGAAATACTATATAGATTGAGCCCTACAAGGATGTTCTTCAAATAAGCTTATTTGAGAGATCCCTCAACTGAAGCTCCATGTATATGAGTAATGCTACTATTACCACATTCTAATACCACCTAATGTGGCAGATGAGGTGTACAACCACAAGCATCAATAAATCATAAAAGAAAATGTTAAATTAACTTTAATTGATGTGGCTGTCTATCTCATCTACCACATAAGGTGGTATGAGAATGTAGTAAGAGTAGCATTATTCTATATATATGAATTATGAGATTGAGAATCGTTGGACTATGATGAATTAGTGATTTCTAATATTTATATTTTATTAATTAAGATAGGTTGAGAATTGTTGGATTTCGGTGGATGGGTAAAAGGGAAAAACAAGGGTCAGGAGGGAAAAAAGAAGGGGTTGGGGAATGGTTTTTACTTATCAGTCTCCTCGAATTTTCCTTGATCTTTGCACGCAACAGAAGGACCCATGCCATTTCTAACCTTATTCCAACATCTTATACACCACACTACATAACTTCATGATTATAATCTACACCATTTATAATGTCTCCCCAAAATGTTTTTTTAGAGAAGTAGAATTTCTTATACACCTCAACTTTTGAAACTTGAAACAAAACCAAGCTCCCACTGATTTAGACTTCCTTATCAGCTGTCAATCCCATACTAAAAACATGTCTATGAAAAACAGCATTTGGCACTCCTTTAGTAAGTGGATCTGCAATCATTTGTTCTGTTCCTATATGATCTATGGTGGTGTATCCTTGACTGATCTTTTCCTTGACGATTATGAACTTTACATCCAGTAGCCTTGAACCTCTTGTTCTTTTGTTTCCCTTGGCAAAAGTCACTGCTGCACTATTGTCATTCCATAGCTGAATGGGCCTATGAATCGATTCCACCACACTTAAGCTAATAATAAAGTTCCTCAACCACATAGCTTGTGAAGTGGCTTCATAGCATGCTAGAAATTCAGCAAGCATTGTGGATCCTGCCGTGAGAGGCTGTTTTATGCTTCTCCACGAAACTGCAGATCCTCCAAACATAAACACAAAACCAGATGTGGATTTTAATGTGTCTTGACAACCTGCAAAGTCTGCATCTGCAAATCCTTGTAATTCCAAATTCTCGCTTCTTTTGAATACCAGCTTGTAGTCTTTTGTTCTCTGTAGGTATCTCATGACTTTCTTCCCTGCAACCCAATGTGCTTGTCCATCATACTTCATGTCTATCAATCTGTTCAGCAAAGTGCTCTTGACTGCCTTTTTAGATTCCTTAAACCTTTGTGCAATTGCCTCATAGTATTTTTTAGCAGTTTCTGATTTTGGAATGCTACCTTTGACTGATGATACCATAGCCCTCTGCATAATTAGTATTGCCATCTTCTTTGCTTTATTCCATCTAGCAAACTAAGTTTTAGTTTCTGCAGAGGCATCTGCAGCAGGCTCTTGAGGAGGATCCTCTTTTAAAACAAAGTCATAATCCAGAAAACCAAGAGATATTTCCAGATCCTGCTTCCATTTCTGGTAATTTGATCCAGTAAGAGTTTCGATGGTGTTGTGGTTCACTGTAAAGATTTTTTATATAAAATCAGATAAGTAAAACTGTCCCCAATAACTTTACTCAAATATGTCAGTTTATACCTGTGGGTTTAAAAAGCCATATTCCAAAATCCCAACCAGCAAACTGTATAAACTTCCTGCGCAAGAAGTCTCACATCTGTGGATGTAGAGAGAACTGCTAGTTTATGCAGTCTGTTGCTCAGATTGTTCCATCAGTATCGTTATCAATCTATAAGATTCCCATCTGTGGATGGAGAAAAATACAGAAGGCTACTTATACTGATGCAAATTTTTGATCAAACTTTCGTTTCAAGATTTCTCATACAAACTGAGCAGCTGTGGCTTACTCAGTCTGTGTAGTAAGTCTCAAAACTTGATCAAAAGTCTTTTGCAGTATGATCGAGCAGAAACTTTATGCTCTTGATCATACTTAAAACAAATAAGATATGCAGAATAATGAAAATATCATGTGACTGTAATTAGAACAGCAAAAAACTTTATGCAGATTCTTACAAAACATAGATTAGATTAAGAAACAAAAGCCTAGAGCTCTGATACCACATGTAATTCCATACCAGGTTTTATATCTCAACACTAACCTTGTTCTGACATCTTTGGCTGTAGAAGATCTTCTTCTCTATGCAACACTTTAGCGCTAATTCTCTAGATGGGGTGAGAGCTGTGTGTTTTGCGTTATCATTGCTAGAGAAGGGACCATCTATATATATGCATCACTTGAAAGCCTTGCCCATCAAGGAGCTGTCAAGTGTTCCTAGTTGCATTAGGATTAGGTTGTTCAATCCATATAGAATTAGGAATTCCATTGTCTCTTGTATTTCAATTAGGATAGCTTTTATACAAGGATAATCTGATTAGTTTGAGTATATCTCTAAACATGCAAAACTCTAGAATCCCTACATGATTAGAAGACCACAATTTCGTGGTTAAGACAATAATTTGTCTTACATTCTCCCACTTGGTCGATTAATCATAAGAGTGTTTGCATAGATCACTTTAGAGGCCTAGTGAAATATAACTCAAAACAATTCCCACTAAGCAATTGTCAATTATAAAACATGAAGAGGGGTTATCAAGATTTCTGTGAATATCTTGTACTTCAAGATCTTTATAACCACACTCAACACCCTTTATAATCACATAAGCTTCGATCAAGATTGAACTGTAGAACAATATGATATACTGTAAAAGCTAAAAAAATATCATGTTTGTTCAATGTCCCAGATTTTGACTTCCAAGGTCTTTATTAAATTTACTGTCATGAATGCATTGCCATGCGCAGCTTCTTTAAGCTAGCAAATGCTGCTAAATGCTATTCATGTGTTTTTTTTTTTTTTCAAAGTACAACAACATAATTTTGAGATAAAATTAACTTTAATTTGAACCAAAACTGTATCAACATCCATCGAAACTATAGAAAAAAAAGAAAAAAAAAAACCTCAACTTTTGAAACTTGAAACAAAACCAAGCTCCCACTGATTTAGACTTCCTTATCAGCTGTCAATCCCATACTAAAAACATGTCTATGAAAAACAGCATTTGGCACTCCTTTAGTAAGTGGATCTGCAATCATTTGTTCTGTTCCTATATGATCTATGGTGGTGTATCCTTGACTGATCTTTTCCTTGACGATTATGAACTTTACATCCAGTAGCCTTGAACCTCTTGTTCTTTTGTTTCCCTTGGCAAAAGTCACTGCTGCACTATTGTCATTCCATAGCTGAATGGGCCTATGAATCGATTCCACCACACTTAAGCTAATAATAAAGTTCCTCAACCACATAGCTTGTGAAGTGGCTTCATAGCATGCTAGAAATTCAGCAAGCATTGTGGATCCTGCTGTGAGAGGCTGTTTTATGCTTCTCCACGAAACTGCAGCTCCTCCAAACATAAACACAAAACCAGATGTGGATTTTAATGTGTCTTGACAACCTGCAAAGTCTGCATCTGCAAATCCTTGTAATTCCAAATTCTCGCTTCTTTTGAATACCAGCTTGTAGTCTTTTGTTCTCTGTAGGTATCTCATGACTTTCTTCCCTGCAACCCAATGTGCTTGTCCAGGATTAGACTGAAACCTCCCTAACATGCTGACTGCAAAAGCCAGATCAGGTCTTGTACATACCTGCGCATACATTAGGCTCCCTACTAGTGAAGCATAGGGTTTGTCAGCCATTTCAAGCTTTTCTTGTTCAGTTTTAGGTGCCTGCTCAGTGCTCAATTTATCACCTTTTGCAATGGGAATATCACTGCCTGCACAATCCTGCATATTGAATCTTTTGAGCACCTTTTCTATATAAGATCTCTGTGATAATCCAAGTAAACCTTTGTCTCGATTTCTGCTTATGTCTATCCCCAAAACATAGCTTGCTTCTGCCATATCGGTCATATCAAAATGTTTAAATAGAAAACTTTTACAATCATGCAGCATAGTAAGATTTGTGCAAGCCAACAAAATGTCATCCACATAAAGGACTAGAATAATGAAATGTCTCCCACTAGTCTTCATGTATATGCACTCATCCAATGCATTTTCTGTGAATCCATATGCTTTTACAACCTTATTAAATTTCAAATACCATTGTCTCGAGGCTTGCTTCAATCCATAGATTGATTTGCACAATTTGCAGACCAAACTCTTCTCCTTTTCTTGAATAAAACCTTCCGGCTGCATCATGTAAATTTCTTCTTCAAGGTCTCCATTTAAGAAGGCAGTCTTAACATCCATCTGGTGTAAATGCAAATCAAAATGTGCTACCAATGCCATGATTATTCTTAGTGAATCTTTAGTTGAGACAGGTGAAAAAGTCTCATTGTAATCAATTCCTTCCTTTTGTGTAAACCCTTTGGCAACCAATCTTGCCTTATACCTATCCACCTGTCCTTTTGAGTTTCTCTTTGTCTTGAACACCCATTTACAACCTATTGGTTTGCAACCTTGAGGTAAGGTCACAAGCTTCCAAACTCCATTCTTCTCCATTGAATTCAACTCTGATTTCATGGCTGCCCACCAGTTTTCACTCTTTTCACTCATCATTGCTTGTTTGAATGTCATGGGATCCTCAGTTCTATTTATATCATGCTCAGCCCCTTGTAGATACACAAAATAATCATCTGTCAATGCTGGTCTTCTAATTCTGTGTGATCTTCTCAGTTCTGAGTTCTGCTGTATTTCTGCATCTTCTTCTGTTTGAACTGTGTCTTGGTTTTCTGCTGGCAGTGGCTGATCATTATCCATCTGCATTGGTTCTGCAGTTTCAGTTTGATTTGTAACTGTAATCTCAATTTGATCCAGTTGTGAGTTGTCTAAGTTTATTTGAGGCAGTCTTACAGCTTCTTCTGCAGGACCCTGTGCTGTCAAAAGGTCAGCAGTAGTCTCTTCAAAACTGAAGTTCTCTTCTGCAGTTTTCTCTTCATTGGTTTCTATGAACACTGCTCTTGATGTCTCTATGAATCTCATAGTGTGATGAGGGCAATAAAACCTATAGCCTTTGGTTCTTTCAGGGTAACCAATAAAATGACAACTTATGGTTTTGGGATCTAGTTTCTTTTCTGCAGGATTATAAGGTTTAGCTTCTGCTTTACAACCCCAAGTTCTTAGATGTTTTAGGCTAGGTTTTCTTCCATTCCAGATCTCATAAGGGATCTGATTAATGCTCTTGGTTGGAACTCTATTTAGAACATAATTGGCAGTTTTCAAAGCTTCTCCCCAGAGGAAAATTGGTAAGTTTGCACAGCTCATCATGCTCCTAATCATGTCTTTCAATGTTCTATTTCTTCTTTCTGAAATTCCATTCTGTTGAGGAGTGCCTGGATTTGTGTATTGAGCTATAATTCCTTCCTGCTGGAGAAATTTTGCAAAAGCTCCAGGATTTCTCCCAGTTTCATCAAACCTTCCATAATATTCTCCACCCCTATCTGAACGAACTACTTTGATTTTGAGGTTCAATTGATTTTCTACTTCAGCTTTGTATATTTTGAACATATCTAAAGCACTTGATTTTTCTTTTATGAGATAAACATGTCCAAATCTTGAAAAATCGTCTGTGAAAGTTATGAAGTAGGTGAACCCTTCATGAGTTGGATTAGGAAAGGGACCACAGATATCTGTGTGAATGAGTTCCAAAACACCTTTGCTTCCTATGGCTCCCTTTTTTCTTAAATTTGTCAATTTCCCTTTGACACATTCAATGCATATTTCATTTTGACTGTTATGATTCATTGTGGCAAGATTGATTCTTTGCATAGTTGATTAATCCTTTCTCTTGAGATATGACCAAGTCTTTTATGCCACAATTCATAGGAGACTCCATTACTAGTTTTGGTTTGCACAGTGTTAACTTCAAAATCTGTTCTTTTGCAATTTAATTGAAACATTCCATCAACAAGTCTTGCTTTGCCAATCAACTCTTTATTCTTGAAAATAGAACAACCAGTGCCATCAAAATTCAAATTGAATTTTGATTGTACAAGTCTAGTAACTGAAATTAAACTCTTCTTCATAGAAGGAATGTAAACTACTTCATCTAACTCCAAAATAAAACCAAAATCTAATTCAATCCTAACTGTTCCTATGAACTCTACTTGAACTTTTTCTCCATTGCCAACGAACACCTTCACTTCATCCTTGCTTGGCAATCTCCTCCTTATGAATCCCTGCAAAGAATTAGCTACATGAATTGAAGCACCACTGTCTAGCCACCATGAATCATGAGAGAAATCAACCAAATTTGATTCAAAACAAACTAGAATCTGTTCAGAGTTACCTTTAGTTTTCTGCTTGTCTAGCCACTTTTTGTATTTTCTGCATTCTTTCTTCATGTGCCCTGGTTTCTTACAGAAGAAACACTTCATTCCAGTTGATGGTTTTAGATACTTTTCAGTACTGCTGCCTTTTCCAGTCATTGCATTGTGTCTATTTTCCTTTTTCTCTTTGGTTTGAACCATGTTCACCATTTTTGCTCCTCTTTCCCTTATGATGTTGTGTTCCTGTTGAACACAGATGGTAATCAAATCATTCAATGTCCAGCATTCTTTCTGAGCAATGTAGGTTTCCCTAAGAGACTTGAAATCCTTTGGCAATGAGTTTAAGGCAAAATGCACCATCATGTCCTCATCAACTGTCATCTCTAGTTCCTGCAATTTGGTTCCTATGTCAATCATATTCAGAATATGAGCCCTCACACAGCCTTGTCCATCATACTTCATGTCTATCAATCTGTTCAGCAAAGTGCTCTTGACTGCCTTTTCAGATTCCTTAAACCTTTGTGCAATTGCCTCATAGTATTTCTTAGCAGTTTCTGATTTTGGAATGCTACCTTTGACTGATGATACCATAGCCCTCTGCATAATTAGTATTGCCATCTTATTTGCTTTATTCCATCTAGCAAACTTAGTTTTAGTTTCTGCAGAGGCATCTGCAGCAGGCTCTTGAGGAGGATCCTCTTTTAAAACAAAGTCATAATCCAGAAAACCAAGAGATATTTCCAGATCCTGCTTCCATTTCTGGTAATTTGATCCAGTAAGAGTTTCGATGGTGTTGTGGTTCACTGTAAAGATTTTTTATATAAAATCAGATAAGTAAAACTGTCCCCAATAACTTTACTCAAATATGTCAGTTTATACCTGTGGGTTTAAAAAGCCATATTCCAAAATCCCAACCAGCAAACTGTATAAACTTCCTGCGCAAGAAGTCTCACATCTGTGGATGTAGAGAGAACTGCTAGTTTATGCAGTCTGTTGCTCAGATTGTTCCATCAGTATCGTTATCAATCTATAAGATTCCCATCTGTGGATGGAGAAAAATACAGAAGGCTACTTATACTGATGCAAATTTTTGATCAAACTTTCGTTTCAAGATTTCTCATACAAACTGAGCAGCTGTGGCTTACTCAGTCTGTGTAGTAAGTCTCAAAACTTGATCAAAAGTCTTTTGCAGTATGATCGAGCAGAAACTTTATGCTCTTGATCATACTTAAAACAAATAAGATATGCAGAATAATGAAAATATCATGTGACTGTAATTAGAACAGCAAAAAACTTTATGCAGATTCTTACAAAACATAGATTAGATTAAAACTAAATACAGTAATATGGCTAAGAATAATGCAAAATATCATGTGATCTGTAATGCATCAGAGCATCAAGTGTCAAAAATTAGGTTGTTCAATCCATATAGAATTAGGAATTCCATTGTCTCTTGTATTTCAATTAGGATAGCTTTTATACAAGGATAATCTGATTAGTTTGAGTATATCTCTAAACATGCAAAACTCTAGAATCCCTACATGATTAGAAGACCACAATTTCGTGGTTAAGACAATAATTTGTCTTACAACTATTACCACATTCTAATACCACTTAATGTGGCAGATGAGGTGTACAACCACAAGCATCAATAAATCATAAAGAAAATGTTAAATTAATTTTAATTGATGTGGCTGTCTATCTCATCTACCACATAAGGTGGTATGAGAATGTAATAAGAGTAGCATTATTCTATATATATGAATTATGAGATTGAGAATCGTTGGACTATGATGAATTAGTGATTTCTAATATTTATATTTTATTAATTAAGATAGGTTGAGAATTGTTGGATTTCGGTGGATGGGTAAAAGGGAAAAACAAGGGTGAGGAGGGAAAAAAGAAGGGGTTGGGGAATGGTTTTTACTTATCAGTCTCCTCAAATTTTCCTTGATCTTTGCACGCAACAGGAGGACCCATGCCATTTCTAACCTTATTCCAACATCTTATACACCACACTACATAACTTCATGATTATAATCTACACCATTTATAATGTCTCCCCAAAATGTTTTTTTAGAGAAGTAGAATTTCATATTATTGCTTAATTATTTAAATTCCTATAATTATTTTATTTACTTTTTATTTAATTCTTTTTTTAGGATAACTTTATTTAGATTCCCTTGGATAACCAACATTACTATTTTTTAAGCATTGTGAACCTTTTTTTCGCATTTAATGAAAATTTTCTATTGTTTGGCAAAAAAGGAAAAAAATGCACATAATTTCCGTGACAAATGAATATAGGAACGTTTAATATTTCTAGTGCAGGCAATAAACGTGATCCTACTTAGGAACATGGAGACCCACTAGACGAAAACAAACATGGCACAATTTGAAAATATTGTAGTACTAAATTACTAATGTAACTTACCACGCAATGTATAAAGGGAAAAATATTGTATTAAATAATTATAAATAATTGATTATGGTGTGTTTAATATTCTTTCATTAATTATTACAAATTGTCTAAATTCGTGTTTGTTAGCTCAATATATAATCAACTTAAATCACTCAAACCCACAATGCAATACATTTCATTCAATTTTTTTGTGATAAAATAATAGATAATTAACTAAATAAATATTCTCTAAAGTTTTAATAAAAGTTTTTATGTATTTTTGAACTACCGATGTTTCCGAAACATTGAATATTTTAGACCTTGCCTAGGTTATGAAAAAAAAAAAAAATTAAAGATCATTTCTAAGAGCTTGGGTGACGCGTGTAGGCAAACTATTTTTATGAAACTCCTAAGTTTCCAGACAAAACAATGTTCGCATAAACCCCCCCAACTGAAACTGTTGCTGACTTCGCCTCTGCCTCCGAGTCCTCCACTACCTGCATCTCTCAGTCACTGTATCCGTTCATTCTCTCTACATCTCCGGTGGGCCCTAGAAACGGTGGGGCCCAGCAACGAGCTGCAAAATTAACCACTTGGGTTCGTGGAGTGGCCATGGGGAGATCGATCTAAGACTTCCACTTTCTTCAAACCTTGGTGTTGGTGTTTGGTGAGTTCATCGAAGCCAGTTTGTCATTTTATTCTCTACTTTCCCTTGCTCAGTTTCGTAATGCAATCACAATTAAGTAATTGTTGTGGTTCTTGATACTTTTCCTGTTCATCTTACAACTTCAAGGACTTGTCTGCTAGGTTTAGATGCTGATTTTAAGCAGAAATTTCCCTCATTGTTTCTTCTTCATTCAAATTCCCAACTTTGGTGCAAAACCCATTTCTGGATTCTCTTAGAACACTCCAATCGTCAGTTAAAGTGTTTTAATTTTGACCATAGGAAGAGATATGACGGCTCCTGATTATTTATATTTAAGTTGCTTACTATAGCCTTACTCTGCATATATATATTTATATATATTTACAAAATGTGTATTTACTTTGATATGTTGTCCCAAGAATTGGATTGTACTTACTAATTAGTTGTATCCTATGTTCTCTAACTTTGTTGATACATTTTGCATTCACATTTATTATAAGAAAATACTTTGAAAACCGCGGTTGGGTTCTGTTCACCGGTTGATTCTTGTCTGTCTTTATAAGGGTGACTACTTTTACACTGTATCTGCTGAAATTGTGTTGTTGGACTGCAACTACATTGTTTTTAGGGGTAAAGACTGCAATTAGACTGTGACGGCTTTTGAAATAGACTTGCTGATTGTACTTTACAAAGACTAAAAAAATATTGTCATGGGAAAAAAGAGTGCTTCCTTTCAACAGATGTAATTCTTCGTTTCGAAATTAGGTTGGTAAGATCTACTCCACTACTTCAAAGTTGAAGTTCAACAGCCTTAGTCCTGAGCTTGCCTGGTATCTTTGCAAGTAACTGCTTCTCTTTTATCTGCCCTTACTTGAGAAGCTTGCCTCTGGAACGCACATTGTCCTCTAAATGGTACTTGAACAATTATTGTGCTATAAACTATTCTCTAAGCTTTCTCTCATACAAAGGTAAACCTTCTCTTTGCTTATCAACCTACTTTCATCCACTTCACCAACCATCAGAAAAAACCAAGAATGTGAAGAGAGGTTCATGTTGCATTTGAACACTCTTGGCTATGAATCCTCCATTGCACATAAGGAGTTTAGTTCTCTTAACACAATGAACAAGGATTGAGTCACATTCTGGATACTCAGTGGTTCTTACTGCCTAATTTTGTTGAATCTGGATCTGTAGAGGTGATGTTTCCTTTCTTTGCTGTGCATTTTTCCTACTGTTCGTGTTAACCCCTTTGCCAAATATAGTAAGTGTGGCAATATACACAGTTAGGTACACATCATGACCCTCTTAGCATAGGTGAGTTTGGCTTGGAGCAGCACATAAATCTCAAGACTTGTTTAAAGGTTAACTGTAGATTCCGTAAGA
Source organism: Prunus dulcis (assembly GCF_902201215.1). NCBI lineage: Eukaryota > Viridiplantae > Streptophyta > Magnoliopsida > Rosales > Rosaceae > Prunus > Prunus dulcis. The sequence goes on along the minus strand of NC_047650.1, from coordinate 17,595,521 downwards.
ATGAGATTTAGAATGAGTTTGACCATGACTTGTCTTAGCATTGGAAGGATTTGCAGGTTAACATGTGAGACCCATTTTCATAATGAGTGGATGATCAAATCCAACAAAGGGGTTGGGGTGAATGGACGTGGGCAATGCCTCTTCTTCGTAACAAAATTTGGATGTAGACCCATTTTCTTTACTGTTCCTAAACAAAATTTGGTTACTGCTGGTTCTTTTTGGCTAATTACGCCTCTTCTTCGTAAAAGTTAGTCAGTTAGCAGCTTGAAACCCTGAACTAAAGACCATAGTTCCCTTTAGACCGAATAATGTGGCAACAGGGGGTCAATGTATCAGCAGCCCTCTGTAATTTAGATCCTACACTTATTAATAGATTCTCTCTGTTAACATGGTTCTGCACTGCACCACTGTCAGAGACAATTAGAACTACTTGAGCGATTCTTAAAATGTCTTGATAACGCTAATGCTTTGGTGCTTCCTGTTGTTTTCCCAGTAAAATCTATTAAACTAAAATTTTTCATTTATACTAAAATGAGAACATGTCAGCTCCTGTATGGGCATTATGCTTGGCAAAACTTTAATTATAAAATTATGGAATCTTCATTACTATATCCATCTTATGGTTTTTCCCTTCATAATAAGATGCTTCATGCTCTATTGTTTGTGACTTTTTTGTCTATTTGGATTTGAAATTTTTACATGTCTGTTGTGCTTTATATCATATTTTCTCATGCAAGCCATTTCTTGTGCTCGCTGTAGCAATGCCAGGTAATTTTCAGGTCTTACTAACTTTGCCTGCTTGGTTGTAGAAGTAACATTGCTGTGTTTGTTTTTCCCCGTGACTTATACTTTACATGCTCAGTTTTCTTCTGCTACATGCTAATCTATTGCCATTACTGTGTTATTGTGTTCCATATATTATATAAATGCTTTTTGGTTGGCATTTATTTTTGGTTCACTTTGAAATGTGAAAACATGTAACTAAATTCAATTAAGCATTGCTTTTGTAAGTCCTTGACTCTTGTGCTTTTCATCTCCCTCAGACTCTGTTCTTTGTAAGAAATGATAATGGAGCATATAGATGGGTCAATGTTGACAATACAGAGTTTTTGAAACTTAAAAAAATCTGTTGACCTTTTAACTTAGTAGTAATAGAAGTTGACCTACTATTTTATCGGTAATACTTATTCGACATTGTTTACTTCAAGAGGTTGTCCCAATTTTGGGTGAGACTGACAAGTCAATTCTGTTCTTTCTACCTGTAGGAACATAATGGATCACCAATCTGTTCATGGGTTTGATTCAGACGAAAGTGACTTAGATATGCATGCTGAAACTTATGAAAATAATGAAGGGATGGAAGATGTGCTTTCTGAGAACCTGGACTTGTGTTTAGATGAAAAGGAAGGGATAGCAGAACCATCAGCAGATCTACCTATGAACATAGAAGCTTTAGAACCAAACATAGGCATGGAGTTCAACTCAAGAGATGAAGCAAGAGAATTTTATGTTGCATATGGCAGACAATCCGGTTTTACTGTACGGATACACCACAACCGTCGCTCACGAGTAAACAATCAGGTTATTGGTCAAGATTTTGTTTGCTCGAAAGAAGGCTTTCGTGCAAAAAAGTATGTACACAGAAAAGACAGAGTTCTTCCTCCACCGCCAGTAACCCGTGAGGGCTGTCAAGCTATGATAAGGCTAGCTTTAAGGGATGGACTAAAGTGGGTAGTCACAAAATTTGTTAAAGAGCATAATCATAAACTAATGAGTCCCAGCAAGGTTCCATGGCGGGGATCAGGAAAGCACTTAGCAAGTGAGGTATGTTGGGGAGTATTTTTTTTATCAACATAATTCTGAATGAAATGTTTGCATATGAAGATTTGCCACTTAATCACTGCTACTAAATACTGTGCTGAAGAAGAATAAACAGACTACCTAATATTATGAACACAGATCATGGCATTTCTTTTAGATTATAAAATAATTGTTCATCAATGTCCAAATAGTTGAAGCTTTAGGAACTAGTGGTAAACGAACAAAACTTGTCACGGTATCAGAGCAGAAGATTTTGAGTATACAAGCCTCCCAATATAAGTTCAATTGAACATGTTGCACCCTCTAATGTGAGTAGAGAGACACATGAGAGGAAGTATTAGATTTGAAAATAATTGTTGGATGACATCCTAATGCTTTCAAATGTGGAAGAGCTGTAGGAATTGTTACCAGGAATCTGGGTTACTAAGCCTGGTTTCGTCTTGAATTAACCATTAGTTTAGTAAACATCCAAAAGGATTCATTGTTCCGCAGCTTAATTGTTACAATAATGTAGTGACCCTTCTTAAACATAAAATTGAAACAATAACATAGTGACCTAATACTCTTGTAATTTGCAGGATGAGAAGGATAAAAGAATCCGTGAACTATCCCTTGAGTTGTACAATGAGAGGCAAAAATGTAAGCGACGCTGCGCTGCATACGAAGAACAGTTAAATTTGATTTTGAAAGATTTGGAAAAACATACAGAGCACATGTCAAAAAAAGTGGCGGATATAGTTCAGAGCATAAGAGAGATTGAGGAGGAACAATCAGAGGACTCAGATAGTGGATGGACTTAGTGCCCATTAATCATTTTCAGGAGCCATCTAACAACTAGCAATTCACCTATGGTTTAGGTTGAAGTTCCCAAAGATGATAAAATTAGTCCCACAAAATTGATTATTTTCCAGAAAATTGGCAGCTGATGTTTGATGTCTGGTCAAGATGCTCATGCTCGATGAAGGCTTTATGAGTAAATTGAGCAGAAATCATATGTCGAATAGTGTCCCTGATCATTCTCATGTTGTATCTTAATGTATTAATTTTTTTTTTCTTCTCTCAAATCAAATTTTCAATTGTTACTATAACATTTTACTGCAAGACACATGCTTAGACTTGGCGAACTTGGCATGACAAGACAATTTGCATTAGGGTTTAGGTTAGCAAGCTGAATAATGCGAACAGGGTTTTAGCACCAAAATTTGCTCATGTTTCTCCTTGTGGAGTGGTTGGTTCGGTTGAACTCTCTCTCTCTACCCCACCTTGGTCGCATTGTTGGACGTCAACAGCTCCACCTCCTTGGTTTTTGTTAATGGGTGTGAGGCCGTTGTGCTGCAGTTTATGCCTATGGCTCCACCACCATAGATCATGGTCGCCAAATGGAAAACAGACTGCAGAGATTTGCAGGCATTCTGGGTTTTTCTTTTACTTGTATAAAGAGTGAGAGTGAGAAGAGGGGTTAAAAGCTGAAGCTTGATGTTGTAAAATAGTAAATGAATGAGAATTTGGTTGGGGCCTTTGGCAGTTAGTGTTGTCAACATGCAATCAGAGTGTTGGAGGAAAATATTATATGAATTGCGAAGGGGATGTTGATCGCATCCTTTCGGTGCTTAAATGGGTTGTGGCATTCACTTGGTATTGCACTGGGTTTGAAGAAGATGAAGTGGAAGGTGGGTTTCCGAATAATCAGAGATGCTCAAAAAAGGTGTGTTGGTCAATCAAAGTTCATTCAAAACCCAAAATGCAGGGAGTAGAAAACAACAGCCAAAAGGGCCAAAAACAGGAACACGACAACAAGCACATGGAAGTTCAAACTAAAACCACAGCAAAAACAACACAAAGCAAGAACACACCAAATTCGCCACTTCTGCCGCCCATTGCCGCAACCACCAACCAAAGTCGCCACAAAATTAACGTGAGACATTTTAACCTCATATCTGAGGAAAAGGCTCGAGCAACCACCACATGAGTGCGGAGGTGTAGAAACTGATTTTCACTTAATCATTCACAAGATCATTATACAAGATGTATAGACAAGTTTGTAGAGAACAACCTACGGTTACAAGCAGCCATTATAATAAACATAAATGTAGAGTTATAGCCTAATAACAACGTAACCGACAACTGACCATTTTCTATCATTAGTATGATTAACTATTGTAATGGAAATACCATTTTAACTCCCTAATACTCCCCCTCCCTCTCCCCCCCCCCAACAAAAACTTGACATTGGGGAGGAGACAAGTTTGGAAATAAGGCGGGCAAAACGATCCGTAGGCAAACCTTTGGTGAAGACATTGACAAGTTGGTGAGTAGAAGGTATGAAACATACCCAGTGACTCACCAAGGCAACACGTTCCCGAATAAAGTGATAATCAATAGCTATGTGTTTGATCCAGGCATGAAAATCCAAATTGGCAGCAAGGTATGTGGCAGAGAGATTATCACAATTAAGAATAACATGATGTGTAATAGGATGCTGAAGTTCATGTAAGAGACCTTGAATCCATATAGTGTCCGCACAAGCATAGGCTGAGGCGCTATACTCAACTTTGGCACTTGAACGAGAAACTGTGTGTTGTTTCTTTGTACTCTAGGAAATTAGATTTGGTCCTAAAAAGACACAGTACTCGATGGTGGACCGAAGAGTATCCTGGCAACCTGCCAGTTGGCATTCAAATAGGCAATCAGGAAGGAGGAGTCCGTAGAACGACGAATAGGAAGGCCATGACCAAGGGTGCCTTTGAGATAACGCAGAATGTGTTTCACTGCTTCATGGTGAACATCAGTGGGGGAACTAACGAATTGGGAAACATGTTGCAGTTTAGGACAGGTCATGGTTAGGTAATGTAGAGCACCTACAAGCTGTCTATACATAATGGGGTCTGACAAAGCCGTTCCATCAGTGCTGGAGAGGCTGCCTTTAGAAGCCATTGGTGTAGAGATCGGTTTACAATCCAGCATGTTGATTCTTTTGGAGAATTTCAAGGGCATATTTGGTCAAATTGAGATGAACAAAATCAGAGTGATAGGTAACTGCGATGCGAAGGAAATAATGTAATCTGCTAAGATCCTTGACGTCAAATTCAGCTCCCAACATATCAGTAAAGGCATGTAAATGCGACTAACTGCTCCCAGTGAGTATTATGTCGTCAACATAGACAAGAAAAATCATCTTATGGGATTGTTCCTGATAAACAAACATAGAATCATCAGATTGACTTTGAGAAAAACCAACACAGAGCAAGATTGAACTAAAACACTTGAACCGTGAGAGCATCTCTAGCGCAAGAGGCCAGCCCAAGCAGGAGGGGGCCCTAGGCCTGGGGAGCAGCTCCAGCATGCAACATCCAGCCCGGGCAATGCATGGGACCCACGAGCCTGGGCAAACCCAAGGGGAGATCTGGCCCGTCATCTTACTTTCGGGCTACTAATGTCAGCGCTAACCCACAACTGCCAAAAGCAAACGGCTACAAGCCACATGGCTTCTCTTGGAGCCTCCAATCCAAAAATCTTGTCAAATCCAACCACCGTCCATTTTTTGGCCACAAAAAATTGAAAAAAGATATCAAAAAATTCTAGAAATTTTTTCTATAAATACCTACCAATATTATTCACGTTCCACACCAAATCTTCATACAAATTCATCTCCTTCCAATATTTTTCACTTTCCACACAAATTTTTTCTATTACTAAATTCCATTTGTGTAAAAATACAAATGGCCTCTTCCATCGAAGTTGGAGGCGTGTGGACAAACGTGAAAGATATTTTGTTGTGTGCGTGTTGGGTCAAAGTTGGTCATTGCCCGTGACCGAAGTCCTCTCATATGTAGAGAAAAATTCATGGAGAATTTTCTGAAAGATCGGGTTCGACTCGTACGGAAATGACATTGACTAGTAGGTGGAAAATTTTGAATAAAGAGTTAGGGAAATGGAGAGATGCATTAGCAAAAGCAAGGGACAACATTCGGAGCTGTCAAAATTTTGCCGACAAGGTAAAGTATTTATAAATTCCCTTTTATTCAATTTAATGTCACAATTTTTTTTTTCTTGCATTTCCAATTTTTTTAAATAGATTATTCAAGCACAAATATGGTTCGGTGCTATTGGCCAAGACAAAAAAAGTTGCATCAATCACCAATGCTGTGACGTTGTGAAGAATTGTTCGAGATTCAAAATTATTTCCCTTGGTCAGACGATTATGTTGACTGAGACGCTGCTCCAAGAATCACTGGCAACCAATTCGCCATTGGACTCCCCAATGGATCAAGCCGCACCAATCCAACGTGAGTTGAGGCCTATTGGGAGAAAGGCGGCAAAAGCCAAGAGAGGGAGCACTTCGAACACTAAATGTGCAAAATTTTAGGAGCAAATTGCTAAGAACGATATACTGAGAATTGAGAGAGACTTGAAAAGAGAAGACGCTGACAAGGCACGATATGACACATATGCAATTGAAAGGCAGCAAGTACAAGAACAAGACATGGAGGACAGAGAGATGAAAATCTTGGCCATGGATACGAGCCATATGTCTCCTGAAACAAAGTCCTATTGGAAGCTAAAATGAAGGGATGTATGAGAAGAAAGCTTTTCCATGACGATGGACCTAGCAACACAGATTGGTTAAATGATCAGAACCATTAGGTTGTATTGAAATAGTTGCCATATGTATTAATTTGTTGTATTGTTTCTCTTTTATTGAATAAAGAAAGCATTAAATATTATAGCTATTTATTAAAAACATTTCATACATGAAAACAAAACTTAATTCATTACAAACTACACGCAAAACAAAGCATAATTAAAAACAAAGCATTAAACTTGACTTCATCCATCATGATTGCATTTCATCTCCCATAAGTGCTTGATCAAGTCAACTTGACGTCTCTCATGAACATAAGGAGATTGCATTTCCTGATAACGGTCAATCATAGGGTTATTGTATCGACCGTCCCTAATCAACAGTTCGTGCTCCAGTGGTTGCTCATTTGCTCCCATAGGCCATTCACGGGATTGGGTTCGAACATCTCTAGGGCATCATAATCATACTTATCCTCCACAATCATGTTATGGAGGATGATAATGCTCCGAAGCACCTCTTCATCAAACATACGAGCAGCACCCCTAATAATTTCCCAACGAGCTTGCACGATACCAAAACACCTTTCCACATCTTTCCTATAACCCTCTTGAAAGGCAGCAAAGCTCTTTTCCTTCTCCAATTGGGGATTCAGAATTTTTTTTGATGAATGTCGTCCACCTTGGATAAATTCCGTCGGCTAGGTAGTACGCACCCGAGTGTACAGTATCGTTGATTTTGATACGTGATCTGGGGGGAATAACCTCTCAAGACATAGTTGAATATCGGGGATTGACCAGGCACATTGAGGTCGTTTTGAGATCCGGAAACTCTGAAAAGGCATGTCAAACACAGGTATCGAATGATGCAACGGCCTCCAGAATTATACTTTTTGGCCCTTCCTATTCCTAAAATCTCATTGCCAAGCAGTTGGGCAGTTCTTCCAATGCCAATACATGTAGTCGATGCTTCCAATCATGCATAGGAAACCTCGAGCCTTGGCTTTTCGTAGAAGCCTTCAGAGGTCCCTAAGCGTAGGTTTGTGGAGGTAATCCCTCATGTAGAGAGTTTCTATTGCATCACAGAATCTGACCAAGCATTCTAGGATAGTTGATTTCCCATCCTAGCAATCTCATCCACCTGATCTACAGATGCCCCATACGCAAGAAGCCGCAAAGCAGCTATAAGTTTTTGCTCTGGAAGAAGACCCAAAACCCCAAGAGCATCGTACTTTTGAACAAGTATGTGTCGTAATTGCAAACATCATGCATGATTTTTGGGAACAAATGGGGCTGCATTCTACATCTCCCTTGAAAATAAGAAACAGGATATAACGAATTTGGGATAAAGTAATCTTCAAAATATTCTTTCCTCGAGAGTGTCTATGTCTATCCACGTTTAGGCCACAACCACGATGGTGTTGCCTTGATTGATTAAGCATACCCACCGGTAAAACAACTTCTTCCTCATTTTCATCCAACTCATGATCTTCTTCAGCATGTCTGTGCTTGATTTCTTCATCTTCTAGATATTGCCTCTCCAACACCCTCCTCAAGTTAGACATTGAGAATAGAATGTGTTTTGTAAAATCTGAGAAATGAAAGGATAAAGAAGATATGGAGTGAGAGGTCTGAGTTGAGGGTGTATTTTTATAGAGGGATTTAGAAGATAGAGATGACACGTGGCCCAATTTTAGAGGGTGAAAATCTTATCTGAAATATGAAATTAGAATTTTATAATAAATATCGACACGTGGCAACTGAGAATTTTATCCAAAAATCTTATCTGAAATTTGAGTGTTGTAACAAAATATGGACACGTGGCAACCAAAAATCTTATCCGAAAATGTTATCTGAAATTTGAGATGAGAATTTTATAATAAATAGTGACATATGGCAGCTGAAAATCTTATCAAAATTAATGGTTTAAGTATAAAAAATAGAAAATAAATTAAAATGAATGGTAATTGCCCTTGCCCTTGCCCTTGCCCTTTGGAGTAGAAACAAAAAAGGCAATGGCTGCCACTATTCACGTTGCCTTGCCTTTGCCTTGCCCTTACCCTTTGGGGTGGAAGTGCTTTGAGTGTGGTGCTTGTTTAAGGCCGTAGATAGCCTAGTGAAGTTTGTAGACATGAAGAGGCCGGCTAGGATCCACAAACTGAAAGGGTTGTTGCATATAGACCTCTTCAAAAAAGGGCCACGGAGAAAGGCGTTCTTGACGTTAAGCTGTCGAATAGGCCACCCAAAACTGACTGCAATACTGAGCACAGTACGAATTGTTATGGGTTTAAAACCGAGGCTAAACATATCAAAATAGTCCACCCCATGCTGTTGATGAAAGCCTTTAGAAAGTCGAGCTTTGTAACGCTCAACCGTACCCTTGAATCTCCGTTTTACCTTGAAAACCCATTTACATGCATCTGTGTTGTTTGTGGAAGAAGGAGGAACCAAGGACTAAGTGCCTTGTTTGAGAAGGGCATTGAATTCATCGTGCATGGATTGCTTCCATTTAGAAAATCAAGCAACTTGAGTGAAACAGGTGGGTTCGATGGGGTAGAGAAATTGGCATATTTCGGATTGGGGTTAAAAATCCTCGATCTAAAGCGGGTTTAGATCATACTTGGATGGCTAGAGACAGGGCTGAAGGAAGCTGTAGATGGCGGTGGAGGCAGAGCTTTGGCTAATTCTGTTGATAGTGGTGGGAACATGTGTCTGGCGACTGGGCCGAGGGAGAGATTGATATGGAGATAAGGGAGAAGAAGGCGGCGAGGTGAGACTAGGTATCTAAGGGGTGGAAGAGGTGTTGAGCTGTGGTCATGGATCTAGTGCATGTGTTTGGGCCGAAATTAGGCGGAGACTTGGCAAGAGAGTTGAGGAGAACCCAACTGTAATAAAAGCAATTTCGGTGATGTCTATAGGAGAAATATGATGAGCAGCAAAGTAAAACTTGTCTTCATGAAAAGTTACATGGTGGGAAGTGTAGAGCCGGCCCGTAAGAGGAGAGTGAGGTTGTAATTTGTTAGACACATAAGCACCAAGAAATGGGTAACAAACACATCCAAACACTCGAAGAAGTAAATAATCAGGATCATGTTAGAACAATTTTTTATATGGAGAAGCCCACTGAAGCACTGGAGTGGGAAGTCGATTGATCAAGTAGACAATAGTACAAAGTGCTTTAGCTCACAAAATTGTAAGGAGAAGAGTGCGACCCATGTCAGCAATATGAAAACGCTTTCGTTCAACTAATCCATCTTGTTGGGTTGTGTGTGGGCAAGAAAAACGATGCACAGTCCCATTAGTTGCACAAAATTGTTTAAATTGCAAATTGTCATATTCCTTTCCTTCATCAGTTTGGAATTGTTTGGTTGTCATAGAGAATTGTGTTTTGATATACATCAAAAAATTGGAAAAATGACCAAAGACTTTAGATTTGAGACGCATTGGAAAAAGCCAAGAAAAACGAGTATAGTCATTAGTAAGTAAAACATTGTAATAAAAATCAGAAGTAGAGACGATCGGAGCCATCCAAACATCTGAATGAATTAGATCAAAAGGTATGATAGAACAATGATTATGAGATGAAAAAGAAAACCTAACGGATTTTGCTAAGGCACAATGGCTACAAGGTTTGTTGAAAAAATGTTTAGAATCTAATAAAGACTAGGAAACAAGAGTGATAAGCACTTTATGAGACAGATGACCAAGACAACAATGCTAGAGAAACGAAAACATGACTACAGAAGCGAGTGCAACCTTGGAGGTGGAGAAGAGCGTAGGAAGAACGGGATAAAGACCATCTTTACATTGGCCCTGAAAAAGAAGAACTCCAGAAGATAAGTCATGAATTGGGTAGCCCCCACAGAAAGAATGTAATACTGACATGTGAATCTTGAGTAAATTAAGAAATGGATAACAAATTTTTATGTAAGGAAGGAACACGAAGAACAGCAAAAAGACAAAAGACGTAAGAACTAGAAGTGGAAGAGATATTACCGGAGTGAGTAATTGGAGAGATAAGCACTGTTACCAATGACAACTTACTTGATCAGATGAAAAGTGTGGAGCGGAGATAGGAACCGAGTTGGTAGATAGTCATTCATGGACAACATGCAATTATTTCTGGCAATCTACCATTGGGAAGCACCTGACCCACTGTGGAACATGCAAGGCAGGAGAAAAGGAGTGAGAATATCCATTGTGAGGAGAGAGCGGATGGCTGGTAGGAGGAAAACGAGCCTGGGTATCCCTGGGACGAGTTGCAGAAGCTATCTAGGTTGCTAAAGCTTGTTGTACTTCAAAGGAAAAAAGGCAAGCACGAAACTCCGAAAAGGAGGGAGCGGAGAAATTCAAAATGAAGTCACAAGAATCTAGTAGTCGAGACCTAAGCCAAGAAGCACATATGCGACCAAGTCAGTATTGGAGATGAACGCATTAATGGCTGCTAACTGATCAACAAGAATTTTGGCATGAGAAACGTAGGTAGAAGAGGCTTTGGAGCCTTTGGTGATGGAGGAAAGTTCAAACTTGAGCTACACCTCATTGGCAAGAGATTGCTTTGAAATATTTTGGCGCAGGTAGTCCCAAATGTCTTTGGAAGTTGAATAACCAACCACTTAAGTAAGAATGGATTCAGAGAGAGTAGCACGAAGGATGCTAACCAAACTTTGATCAGTTTAGAACCACGATGTGAAGTCTGGAATCATGAAAGGTGCAAGTGAGAGGTCAGAGGATTTTTCAGTGTTGGAGGGTGAAGAAAGAGTTTGTGGGAGGCAAGGATAAGATCCATCAACAAAACACTAGAGATTTTGGCCAAGCAGAAACGGCTTGACCTGACTTCCCAAACAAGATAGTTTGCGTCGGAAAGCTTCATAGAGACAAGATGAGAGGTATTAGGGATGGAGAAAGTGGGAAGTAAAGAGGGAGTGGAAGCTGAAGCATACACCATAGACAGAGAAAAATAAACTTCAGGCTCTGATACCATGTAGAAACTAATTTTCACTTAATCATTCACAAGATCATTATATAAGATATATGGACAAGTCTGTAGAGAACAACGTACAGTTACAACAGGTCATTATCATAAACATAAATGTAGAGTTATAGCGTAATAACAACATAACTGACAACTCACCATTTTCTATCATTAGTATGATTAACTATTATAACTCCCTAACAGGAGGAGCAACTAACTCTCAGAGAGAGCTTCAGAGACGCCAAAAAGGCTTTTGCCTTTGCTACAAAAAACACACCCAGAGAAGCCAAGACAGGGTAGATAGAGAGAGGTAGCAAAACGAAGGAGAGGGGAGGAGGGGCAGTGATCTCCTCCTCCCCTAAAGGGCAGTATGTGGCACTAAGAAAACCCTAGAGGGAAAGGGCACTTAGATATTGTCAAACAAGGTTGATTACTTAGGAAATTAGGGGCTCCTGCGGGAGGGAGGTAAATTGTTATCGACATTCGAGTCTAGGGAGGAAAACATTAATTAAGGCTTAACTTTTTCTATTCTTTCTCCTTAACAATGTTGAAATTTTTTCATCATGCATGCATTGTCTATCAAATGGTAACTAGAAAGGTTGCTTAACTCCTTTTGTCTTTCGCCTAATTATTGAGGTGTTTTTACCTTTATTTTATTCAATAAAATTGAAAGCACTAAAATTTTATTTATTCCCAATGATCACTAGTGGCACCTAGTCACCTCAGCAGCAAAGGTGCTGAGTTCCAATTTCATATATGATAGTTGCTGACTAGAAAAAAAAATCTACAAATGGCGTTTTTTCTTCAAAAAAAAAACAAAAAACAAGGCTTTTTCAAAAGTATATAGTTGAACTATAAACAAATTCTTGAATAGGCCAAAAGTAAGCATATAACATTCATTAGTACAAATAATTTAAATATTTGATATGAGAAGTCATACTTCTCATCTCATAGATCCACATGTATATGTATTTGAAAAGTAAACCGTCAAACTAACTTTATAATTAATATTTTAATTATGATTTGTGACTTAACCATTAAGTAATAACCATAGTATGAATGGTTTGACTTGGTCAACCATTTTTGGTCAAATGCATTGACTTTGACTTTGACCATTGACTTTCAACATCTTATCTTCTGCATTTGTTCCTCTAACTACATTTTTCTGTGTGCGATCCGTAATTTCCTTTTAGCGGGGCAATGGGTAGTCTCAACTTCTCTCAGTTGATTTTGAATTAAATCTCACCATTTAATTCTTCCTATTAGCAAATGCCAATTATAATTGAACCTTATAGAACTTCCACAAGTCATAGTTGACACCTAGAAGTATGTCATGGTGTTTGGGCCAAGAATTCCACACGTTAGCCCATTTTTTACAAAGAAACCCAGGAACAGAAAAAAAACATAAGACTTGACTCCAAAGGCAGCCCAATCAAAACACTAAGAGGCCCATGTCTTTTTGCAAATTGGCAGAGGTTAGAAGAGCACAAAGAACAAATAAATTGATGAAATTGCCAAATTAAAATTGGTAAAATCATCACCAAGCAGGCCGATAATTCCAAAAAAGAATTGAATTGGACCCAGCTTCTAAATTCTCACCATTTGATCTCAAAACCCAGAGTGTGCACTTGACTACCTAACTTTGAAAATTCAAAAATTTCAACTATCACAAGGGAGTTGATAGGGAATTAATGACAACAGGTTGTTTAGGAAGACTTCTCCAGCCTTTACATTCAAGGAAGAAGATCCAAATCCCTTTCTATATACAAAGAAAAATCTGCTTCAGAGCAGGTATCATTTCCAACGGATAAGTAGACTACATTTTCTAAATAGATAAGTAGGGAGCAGGGAGTTGTTCAGCAGGAAAAGCAAACTAACCATCATGGCAGATTGAATTCTTACAAAGAGCAGTTAAAAGTTAAAAAAGGATCAGGTTTTCTTTCAAAAAATAAGGAAGTGATCACCATAAAAACTTATTGTTGATGGCTTTTTGACAGAATAGATAAACTCCCATTTTCTTTGACATTTAAAATAAAAGATCTCTCTTTTGGAAAATCTGCCGCCCATTATTAAAAGATTAGAAAATCCACTATAGCATTTTTCTATAAATATGAGAGGGGGTGAACAGATCAAAGGGTAGCCAAAAAAATCAATCAAAAACACAAACTCAAAATGATCACTTGATCTCAAAAACCTTCAAAACACTGAAGCAACCGATGCTCATTGAGCCACAAGAAACAAGTCAGCTATAAATTCAGAATCTCTAACTTCAGTTCAATTCAGAGAAATAGTCATACAAAGCGAGATTTCTCTCATTACAAATTTGGTTCAGTATAAGCCAAATCAAGCAGAATTCGCATTTTTACAAATATGAAAACCTCAACAAATTTATGGAGAGCCCTGATCAAGCAGAATAGATACTATAGTGCAGTTCCAGCTCAGTAATAGCCAAATCCAGCCACTTATGCCCCCTCTAGACCGAAGAGGTTCCAATTCTGCCCTTTCAAAAAGCCTTTCAGGGCTTGAAATAGATTAAAGCTCTGCCAAATTCGAACGTTGGTATCGATTTACAGTTGAAACTTGATAGTTGAAGGTGTTGATAGTCCAATCCAGCATAGACATACCTAGTCTAGCCTGGATCAGAAGCATTTATCTAGGCAGAAAATGAAGTCCAACGCTCTTCTTGTCTTTTTTAGAGTTGGTCTTCCCTTTTTGAGCTTTGTAAAAGGCGGTTCTGCCTTAAAACAGTTCACTTTCTTATCATTCATTCTGGCCAGAACTACTAGCCTTGTACTGTGAAAAATTGTGAAGTACTCACTAGTCTGAGGCAAGAAAAGAACTTACTTGGGAGATATTCTTCACCCAAATTCACAATCGCTTGTTTAGAAATCAGTAACTTGGGGTGCAAGATTTCCATTTTTAAAGAAGTCTGCTAAGGTTTTTATTGCTAACAGTGGCACGCTCGTACACAAAAGAAAGTTGACTTGTTGACCACAAATGGTTTTGAAGACAATAGGGAACTTTACCCTACCATCACAGGAAAAAATCTAAAACGAGTGAACACATGGCTACCTAAGCTAATCAGAAAATGTGAAGAAGCTATTCAAGTTTGAACTACTGTGCAATTGAGTCCTTCTCTATTACAGTGGTCCTAATTCATACTATTAGGGTATGGATACTTTTGTCAAAACGCTGATATGAATTTCCACTTATTACATTAGTTATGTTTATATACTTCTTTTCTAATCATATCCGATACTTTGCAAAGATTTCCCAATCATATCTTTGGAGCCTCTCTCTCTCTCCTTATTGAGAGCAAAGATCCATTGTTGTATATTCACTTATCTCCATGAGCTTGTTTAGAATCCTGAAAATCACCTTTGAGTTATTTTTTCTTTCAATGATCATATATTGATATCAAAGACAAACGACTCGTACATAAGATTGAAAGGATAATTTGGTGTAGGGATTTCTAAATCCCTAGAAACTATGAAATCAAATCATCTAGCACATACATGTCTAATATGAAATCAGATGAAGCGGAAACATGAATAAAAGTTAGATATTCATACAAGTCTCATTTTAGGTCCCAATTTTTCTAGGCTTAATGAAAATAGCACTAATTACTCTCTAAGACAACTATTGCAAGAAGGATTAAGAACACATACCTTTGGAGCGAATCTTGAAACAAAGGATGGTATTTAAGTAGAGGGATTGGTCCCTTTGATGTTGGCTCTCCACACTTGTCTCCAAATAGATACACAAATGGTGCACCTCCCTAAAGAATCTTCACCAAGGATGGAGGAGAATAGGAGAATAAGGAAGCTTGAAGAGACGATGGGTGCTAGACTCTTCTCTATTCCTAAATGTCTAACTCGAAACCCTAAGGAGGTGTAGAGTTATGACATTCTATTTATAGAGCCTTATTTTGTCACACTATATGACACACATGGGCATAAACCCACATGTGCCGCACCCCTATGTCTTGGCCTCTTTTTGGGCTATTTTGGTCTACCACATTAATCTCATAATGTGTCACAATTTACCTAAGTCTACATGGTCCATTTCTATAAATATTTAAGTCATGTAGGACCAAAACTAAAGTTCTGTAACTTTAATTAGACAATTAAACTAATCAAATTAATTTAATTAGTTCAATGACTTAACAAATTAAGTCACTTACTTGTCTAACAAGTGTTGGTCCCGATCAACCTTAGTTGACTATGTCAAGTGTCAGGGCAATGGTTTGACCTTTCATTTTGACTTTTGACTTTGACCGAGCCGCAAAAATCATTTATTCTCTTTTAAATTCTCGATCCATACCTTTTTGGTGTGCGATCTTATAAGTCCTAATTAGCGAGGCCGTGGGTAAGAATGATTTCTTCTAAATCGAATGTGAATTGTATCCCTCTATACAATTCTCCCTATTGGCGAACCCTATTGTAATTAGTCCTTACAGGGCTTCCACAAACCATATGTGACACTTAGCAGTGATAACTCATATATTTATACATATATATCATCCATTTCTAGCCAATTTGTGATGTTTTTGAGTTAAACTTGTTGCGTTTTATCCTATTTTGTGTTAGTATGCAGTTGTATCTACTTTAGGATCAAGTTGAAGGCAAAAGAAATGAAAACATGCCATTTTTGGAGCTAACCTTATTCAAACGTGGAAACAAGTTTCGTGACCTGTTTTGGAGTCCAAATAAAGAATCCAAGGTGAACCTGGCTTGGTTGAAGACTAAGAGCAGAATGGGAAAGCAATGGGGATTTCTAGCTTGATTTGGAGGTGCCAAATAAGGCAAAAATGTGCAAAATAAAGGCTGATTTGTTAGGATATCTTTGGAATATCTTGCAGCCTCTTTTACCCCATAAAAACTTGCCTTTTAGCCACTTTTAAAACCCCTATTTATTTTGGACGAATTTCACAACCCTAGACTCACTTCTTGGTTATTCTCTCCTTTCATGCACACTAAAACCCTAGTCGTCCATATATTTCCACCATCAGGACTCAGCGCAAGAGGTGGTTCTTGGAGAAGTTCAACATCAGAATTGGTTCAAGGGTTTCCTCTCATGAATTTATTTTCACTCATGTTGTTTATTTTTGTTTTAATCTCTTTGAACATGATGTGTAACTAAATTCATAGCTAGGGATTTCGATGTAGCCTTGCAACATTGATCCATGTTTCTAAGTTAAAGTATTCAATTCATCAATCTGTTTCTTGTTTCATTCACTGAATCTATTGTTCAATTTGTTTGTCAATTTTAATGTTTGATCACCATTAGGGTTGCCTACAGATTATCTGGACAAGGTTATAGTAAACATCATGCTTAATCTTGGTAGACATGTGAATGAATGAAGAGAATGCTATGCAAACATCATGCTGTGTATTTTCTTTGGTTCTTTAACGTTTTCTTGCATGCTAATGACTCTTAACTTGGAACCAAAGTTGAACATCCCAATTAGGTTGCAGATTAGGAGAATTTGATCAAAACCACACATCATATGGCTGATCATATATATGTAAAACGAACTCTGGAAACAGGTTGGTAGTTGAATACGGTTTAATTTTATAAACATGGAATTAGTTTTGCAATGGTGAATTCGAAATCCCTAGTCTCATCCCTATTCTTTCTACATCAATATATTATTCACTACTACATTCTTCTTGCATTTTAAGTTATTTTTCATTTACAACACAAAAACTACTTTCAAATTGTCACTTTCATTTTTAGTTAGGGTTCTTTCAAAACTAGTAATTTATAGAGGTCCAATCGGTCCCTGTGGTTCGACACCCTTACTTGTCCCACTATACTAACCATATATTGGCACTTGGAAGGAACACAACAAAATTTTGGCGCCGTTGCCGGGGACTGATTTCAGTCCTCTATAATTGCTTGTTCTCAAACCCTAATTTCATTTTATTTTTGTTTCTCAGGTAGTATATGTCAGATACACTTGCTGAGATAGGCCAAAGACTTGAACGGTTAAAGAGCAACACTTTTGAGAATTCTATATCAGCTAGTGCCCAGACTAGCAGTGTAGAAGAGGACAATAGTTCTTCTAGCCCAACGAGTGTAGATTCTTTCGATAACTCTAATTCTGACAGAGAAGAAGAGATGGCTGGCAATAACGATGACAACCGAGCTTTGGAAGATTATGCTCAACCAGTTATACCAAATTCACCTTCGTGCATCTTGCTGCCTACTGAAGCTAGAAATTATGATCTCAAATCTTCACATTTTCACATGCTTCCTTCTTTTTATGGTTTACCTAACGAAGATCCATTAGCCCATATTAAGGAATTCTACAATGTTGTGAGTGGTTTACCTTTGCAGGGAGTGACTGAAGCAAATCTGAGGATGAGGGTTTTCCTTATACATTGAAAGATAGAGCAAAGGGTTGGCTAATGACTTTAGCACCTGGTTCGCTCACCACTTGGGATGCCGTAGCTAAGAAATTTTTGGAGAAGTTTTTCTCTACTCAAAAGACAGCTACTTTGAGAGGGCAAATCTTTAACTTTAAACAAGATGATGGAGAACCTTTCAATGAATGTTGGGAGCGTTTCAAAGGGTTGTTGCTGCAATGTCCACATCATGGGTTACCTCTTTACTTACAAATGCAAATTTTTTATGATGGACTAACCCAAACATGTCAATCGACTGTTGATAATGCAGCAAGTGGAGCTTTGAAGAAAAAAAATGCTCAAGAGTCATATAAAACTAGTCAGTTGTGATCGCAATGTAATTCAGTCATTCTCTAACATAATACTCTATGTCGCATTGTTGGGATATGGTTAACTCGTGTCAAATCCCTCACACGACATTTCTAGGTTATATGATTCACTTGGATGTATTGCAAACATTCATGTTTCAATTCTCATCCTATACTTTGGCCAAAGATTCAACGAATCATAACTGTAGAGTATTCTCTCTTCTTACTAAGAGTAGAGATTCCTTGTTGTATATTCACATGCCTCTGTGCATATGCTGAGTATCCTAAGGAACACCTTCAAGTCACATTTTTTGATACTATTGTATTGTGCTCTCAAAGACAAACAACTCTTACATAAGACAATTGTGATGTCTCACGTTTGAGGACCAACTTGCATTATCGCAACTTAGAATTCTTTGTTTGATACTTGTGAGTAAGAATTCCATACAAGAATTCTTGATTTGATCGCGTCTAGTGAACTCCATCCCTATAGATCACCTACACACCTATCTCATTGCCTTTACACGAATGACTTGAGACTAGTCATCCTCCCAATTGAGCAGACATGATGTGTACCAGTCTTTGTGGGTCATCATTGTCCAATTGGTGATCCTATGAAGAGGAACCTTTTAGGATACGATATTCTTATTTTGGAAGGGTCTCATGAGTCTAACTTCTTTATAATAGTTTCCATTTATATCCTTATCCATGGACTGTTACTTTGTATACATTATGTTTCTTAAAGAAACATTCACGCCCTTTTGATTTTATTTATTATATTATATCCTTAGAATTTTTCATTTTCATATTGGCTTCCAGGGCATATATCTAACTAAGACAACTATGATGTCTCAGGTTTGAGGACTAGTTTGCACTATTTCAACTTATGAGTTATAGTTTGATATGTGAGTAAGACTTCCATATTAGAACTCATGGTTGTTTGATCGTGTTCAACGTATTTGTCCCTATAAGCATCTACACACTTATCGGTGTGTATACAATTCTAACTTTTAATAATTTTTAATGAGTTTAGAAGTCTAAAGGTATTCAATTGTGACTTTTAAATAGTCTTTAAAAGTTTAGTTGTATTCAATTGTGAGTTTTAAAGAGTATGTAAAAGTTTTGAGGTATCTAAAATGTAAATGACTTTTAAAAACTTTGTGAAATAAATGACTTTTTCAATACTTTTGAAGCTAATTCTTACTACCAAAAGTCTTGCTAATTTACACCAGACTTTATGAATATATTGGGAAGCTAGGAAGATAGAACCAAAACGTCTCCAATTCTTTCTTCCCTCATTATATCAAGTAGCAAGCAGAGATATCGTTTTTCTTTATGGTTAGGGCTCCACTTTCGTATCCCATCTTGTCATCCACTTCCTTCAGGTTAGTAAAAAATATTGAATGTTTTTCTTCTCTTCTCATCCACACGTGTACTTTCCTCTATTGATGAATATTTCTTCTATTCTTTTCTTCATGCTTGCATCCTGAAGCTTATCAATATTTCATCACAAAGCTATGTTTGCATATAAATATTTTATTATATTGATTGTCTCATATGCTAGGTTTGCATATAATATTTTATTATATAATTTTTTGCCCTTAAACCCATTAATTTATTATTTAGGTACTGTTTCTTAACCCATAATTCGTTAGGTGGATAATTTTTTCATATAACATTCTCAACTTGATTACATCCCATATATTGGGCTAGGAGAATTGCGGGAATATAGACTCTTGTAAGTTGTAATCTGACCATTTCTGTTGATTTGTAAGTGTTTATGAAATATTATTGATGATTGAGTAATATTTATTTCTTTTGATAAGAATATGTTACTATGTGATTAGATTTTGATAAATAAAAATTTAAAAGGTGCATTGGATGCATTTTACCTATAAGCTATTATGAAAATATACACAATTAATAAGGATTTGTATCCAATTGTTTTTTTTTTCCCCAATTTTTTGTTCCATGTATGCCGACTAATTCATTCAACATAAAAGATAAATGTTATTTGTAAAATAAATTAAAAAAATAAGTATTTAAAAGTCTATAAAACTCTATGACAAAAGTATATGAAAGTTTGTCACTTAACTTTT